>NW_010387977.1:3919-12987 GCF_000710305.1 Buceros rhinoceros silvestris | reverse complement strand
CACTTAGACAGGGCTCTCGGCTTGTCCCGGCCAACCTTCTGTGTCAGCATCTCTCTCTTTCTCTTCTTCAGAATCCTCAAAGATTTCAATGCTTGTAAGTGCCAGGGCTGTGCGTGCCGTGGGGAGCCCAGTGCCTCCTCCTGCAGCGAGTCCCTCCACGTCTCCAACTGGACCGTCAGCTATGCCCCTGACCCACAGAACATCTACTGGTGGGTAGCTCTGTGGGGCTCACCAGACCCTGCCAATGGGAAAGGGGTGCACCCTCCCTGTCGCCTTCCCCCCTTGCTCCTCTGGTAACCGAATAAGGTTTTTCTTGCTGGGGTCCAGCCTGACTGAGTTACAGGTCTGATCTGACTTGGACGTGGAAAGCCTTGGGCTAGCGCCCCGAGTGCTGTTCACACGGGCTGGGCCGTGGTGTGCACAGACCTGCCCCTCTTCCCATGCAGCCATCCTGATGACCTCCTTCCCCTCTCCCAGGGAACACCTCTCCATCCGGGGCTTCATCTGGTGGATCCGCTGCCTTGTGATCAATGTGGTCCTCTTTATCCTTCTCTTCTTCCTCACCACTCCTGCTATCATCATCACCACTATGGACAAGTTCAATGTCACCAAGCCTGTGGAGTACCTCAATGTAAGGCCTTCAGAGGCGGGTGTAGGATGGGTAACATGGGAACCACCTTGAGGCACAACAGCCCCTGCAAGGGAGGTGTAGAGGGAGAGATTCTCGGTGTTTCCCAGGTCCTATCAGCCTGATTGTGAGGGAGGTGCTGAGCCTGGCCAGTGTGCAGTGACAGCTGTGGCGCTGGGGACTTGTCAGCGAAAGCAGCTGTACCTGCCTCTGGAGCAGGAGCTGCCGCACCACGTAACACACGGTCTCTTCTATGCCTCGTTGCAGAACCCCATCATCACCCAGTTCTTCCCCACCCTGCTGCTGTGGTGCTTCTCTGCTCTGCTGCCCACCATCGTGTATTACTCTGCCTTCTTTGAAGCACACTGGACCAGGTAAGGACCTGTTCTTAGTCGTACCAGCATGCTGCCTGGCCCCTAGACACTTCCCACTGGCACAGAGCGCTTGGCTGGATCCTTCTGCTTCAGCTTCTGTCTTCCACTGCAAGCATGGTGTTATGTTGCACCTCTTGGACGGCTGGGGTCTGCTGCGCACAGCTGTTCTGCCCGTCCGGAGCTGCTGTTGTGCAGCACGGTTTTCTGAGCAGAGCTTGGCACAGGTCTACAGGAAGAAAGCTGGGAGGAGTTTGGGTGGTCCCTGTGGTAAATGCTAGGAGCGAGGGAAGTCTTGGCTCAGGTGGGCAAGCAGGGGTGGTGTGCCTGTACCCAAGTGTTAGCCATAGCTTCTCCAAGGGCAGATTGCTTTAGCTGCTGTGGCTTCTGGCCACAGGGAAGGCTTTTGAATTGAAGAGCGCTAGAAATGTGCTGCTTGAGGCACGTTCTCCACAGGACACTGATGTAAGCTTTGTTTTCTGCTTTATGCTGCAAAGACGGGTGGGGGGGGATGTCACCACCGCAGAGGATTGAGCAGGTCAAGAGAGGTGATTGCAGAGAATCCTCTAAAGATATGAGGTTTGGGAAGGAACTGTGAGACAAGGGGGAAGGACTCAAGAACAGACCTCAGACACCCTGGAGGAAAATGGGGCTCATTCGTGCACCAGTACTGGAGAGGGTGGGGTTTACAATTAGACACTGGGTGGTATTTTCTGATGAAAAAGCGATGGGGTCACACTTAGAGGACTAGCAGGGTGACAGTGAAAGGTTAACAGCCTCTCTGCCCTCAGGTCTGGAGAGAACAGGACGACCATGCACAAGTGTTACACCTTCCTCATCTTCATGGTCTTGTTGCTGCCATCGCTGGGCCTGAGCAGGTAGGGAACGGGCGCACGGGGATGGTTGAAATGCACCCCAGTTTTTCTCCTACACTACATCCTTTCCCTGCTGCGCAAGTCCCCTGGCCACCATCCTCTTGGGAAAGTGGTGTTTAGTTGTGTTTGGGGGTCCAGGCCAGACTGCACCTGGCTGGGTCTCTAGGAGCTTGTTGATTCAATCTTCAGATGCATTGACATGTGTCATGGTGTTACAAACAATGCAGCAAAAATTGGCACAGTTGATGGACACGTGAAGAATCTGCTCAAGGTCTGCTGGTGAAAGAGGCCCTCCCCATCTCTGTGCTCAGTGTGCACTCTGAATTTTGCACAAAACTAGTGAATTCCCCGTTTGAGCCAGAACTAAGTTGCACTTCTTGGCTGGATGGGATGGTTATGTGTAGGCTGCAGCAATACTTATCCATCTGGACATGAGCCCCCAAATCTTCCTGCAGGGAAGATTGCTTCCAGCAATGCCCTGTGGCAAGTAGCGGTCTATCGGCAGCCACCCATTGGAGTGGGCTCCCAACGCCAAACAGTGGCTGAGTAGGGAAGCAGCGTGAGGAAGGAAAAACTGGGTGGTGGGAGTGGGAGAGGGTGTCCTCTCGGCGGGGGGGCGGATCTACACCCATCTAAATTCACGATTTGGGATACAGCTCCTCAGTGGTGAAGTCAGGCAGCTCCGGAGAATAGACGGGCCCTTTGGCAGAGGCAGAAGAATAGTCCTCCATCCCGGTGGGCAACTACAGCAATGTTTCCCACCAAGTCAAAACTGCCGTGTTGCGTATAGCTTTACAGCCGGGGCAGCCAAACGCTCTAGGAAGGTTTGCATTTTGACCAGATACCATTAAACACACCGTGCTTCCTTTTGAGGACTCAGTGGCCCTGCTGTTGCTTCTGGAGCTCTGTAATCCACCAGTACATGAGGTGTCAGAGGATTGGGTGGTTTTATATCCAAAAAATCAAAATTGAGGAAAATGGGATGTTTCTCACAAGGGATTTTTTTAATCTCTGTGGTGGAAGGTACCTACCCAGTACCTACGCAGTTTCTTCTGTAGAGTCACTCACCTGTTCCTTGCGTGGATGTTGTGCCCAAACAAAGGGGAGATGAAAACACCAATAGGATCAAGGCAAAGAGAGAAGAACACACATGAGAGTAGGAAGCTTTACATCCCTTCGTGGGTGCTGCAGTTTTCCCCAGTGTCTGATTTACGTAACTGCTGGTGACACATCCCAAGAGGGAACAAAACAGTCTATGGTCAGAGCTTTGGGTCCTCCTAGAGCCTCTTCCACCTGTTTGCCTGTGCGTGTCTGTCAACTGCTGCTTCTGACTGTTCCTCTTTTCTTCTCGCCCCCCTCCCCCACAGCTTGGATGTGTTTTTCCGCTGGTTGTTTGACAAAAAATTCCTTGCTGAAGCTGCCGTGCGATTTGAGTAAGTTGACTTGGGCAAAATGCCCTTCTTTGCAAGGGAGGGAGGTTCTTGTCGGAGTCCAAAGGTACTTGGGGGGTCCCTTGCTGTCCTGCAAGGAGGGAGCACCTCCTGCAGCCTGCTCTCGCCGCACCTCCCCAGGTGCGTGTTCCTGCCGGACAACGGAGCCTTCTTCGTCAACTACGTCATCGCCTCTGCCTTCATCGGGAACGCCATGGACCTGCTGCGCATCCCTGGCTTGCTTATGTACATGATACGCCTCTGCCTGGCCCGCTCCGCCGCTGAGCGGAGGAATGTCAAACGAGTATGTCGTGGGGCTGAGAGGGGGATGGGAGTGCTGCAGTGGTGCCCCGGTGGGCTTGCCCAGTGCTGTGTGTACGACTGGCGTGGTACACACCACCACTCAGTTTCCAGGGTTGTGCTGATGGGTCTCTGTTCCCTCTTGCAGCACCAGGCTTACGAGTTCCAGTTTGGGGCTGCTTATGCATGGATGATGTGTGTCTTCACCGTGGTCATGACATACAGCATCACCTGTCCCATCATTGTCCCTTTTGGTAAGTGATATACCTCTGCCTCCCTGTGTCAGACCCTGGGGAAAGCTCAAGTGGGGGAGGCAAGAAGGGTGGTGTGGGGGAGAATTCCCTGTCAACCAGAGGCACTGGGAAAGAGGCTGATTCCCTGCTCTGCTGGCATCCCTCCCTTTCTTCCAGGGCTCATGTACATGCTGCTGAAGCACCTGGTGGACCGGTACAACCTGTATTATGCTTACCTGCCGGCGAAGCTGGACAAGAAGATCCATTCAGGGGCTGTGAACCAGGTGGTAGCAGCCCCCATCCTCTGCCTCTTCTGGCTTCTCTTCTTCTCCACCATGCGCACAGGCGAGTATCGGGCTGGGATGCCAGCCCCTGGCCTCCTACAGAGCTGCTTCCCTGGCCAGGCTGTGGTTCTGGCAGCTCCCAGCTGCAGACCATGGCTAGGGTGCCTCTGACACCACCGCTTTGGTTCTCCTTTGCCACAGGGTTCCTGGCACCCACTTCCATGTTCACTTTTGTGGTCCTTGTGATCACCATTGTGATCTGCCTGTGTCATGTCTGCTTCGGACACTTCAAATACCTCAGTGCTCACAATTACAAGGTGAGGTGGAGTGCTGGCTGGGGGCGTGGGACCCTTCTTGGGAGAACAGCTCAACTGCAAAACACCAAGGGCTCTGGGAGGGGGGGTCCAAGCCTGCTCCCTGGCAGTGCCTCTCAACCCTGGCTTCACGGAGGGGACAGTGCCAAGGCTATCGCTGCTGCCTGTGTGCTGGTCCTGTGCTGTGACAGCAAACATGTTGCTTCAGCAGACTCTCAGTTTCTCCTTTCCTCTCCAGATTGACCACACAGAGGTGGACACCATAGAAAACAGGCAGAATGGAAGACCTGCCACCAGTCTGCCGGCTCCTAAATCAGCTGTGAGTCCCTGTCCCCACCTCCTTTCTGCCTCTCTCTTGGCTGGGACAGTGAATCCAGCCATGTCACTCTCCCTTCTCGTTCTCCATCTTTGCACGCTTGCCCATCAGCAAAGGCTGTCACTCACCAAGCTGGTCCTAGCGCCAGTGCAAAGGGGTTTCATTGCCTTGAAGGCCGTGAAAGTGCTTTGGGGACTGTCCCCTCCCCTACCCAACTCTCTGAGATCCCAGATTCAGTTTTCTGAACTTCTCCTTGGTTTACTGGATCATTTCAGCTGCTTCCTTCCACCATGGTATTTTCTAGCTGGAGTCTGTGCACTGCTGTTCAGGGGGTGCATGCGGAGATGGGGTGTAGCAGAGGCCCCCACTTTCTCAGGAGAGCGGGGCTGGGATGTGCACAGGTAATCCAGGCTTACTCCCAGTGTCCATGTACCTAAGGGCAGCCTCACCCCTCCAAAAGATTTCGCACAGGAGGCAGGCAGAGCCTCAGAGGGACATGTCCACTGGCAAAAAAGGGAGCACGATCTTGCAGTCCACGTGGGCTCCAGAGAGATGAGAAGCCACATGGTCTCCCAGCCCTGGCTCCCTGGGTGCTGCCTGTCCCAGAGTGCTGGAGTTTGGCACATCCACTGTTGCAGGGCCAAGGCTTCCCTGCTTTTACCTCCTCTCCTGTTACATTCCTTGGAGTCTGAGCCCTTACTTGCCTTCCCCACGCTCAGCCTCTCGCGTGGCACTTCGCGTGTTGCACTCTGCTTGCCATGAGAAGCACCCCAGGCTTACGTGTGTTTCTGCTCTCTCTTCACCCCTCGCCCCAGCAGAAGTACATCGCCCAAGTGCTGCAGGACTCATCGCCAGAGGGCGAAGCGACAGAGTCGGAGGAGCAGGGGTCGCAGGACGAAGAGCTTATCAACGCCGATGGCATGAACGACACAGATTTCCAGTCATGTGAGGATAGCCTGATAGAGAACGAGATCCACCAGTAGGGAGCTCAGAGGGTGGAAGTGCAAGGAGGCCCAGGAGTGGGGCAGGCTGAGCGCACGGAGACCTGGGGAGAGGCACCCAAGGGTGCTGGCCGCTGCCCTCATCTGCCTGCCCCCCTCAGGGCCACTGCCTTCAGTGAGGGCAGAGGCCCTGCTGCAAGCTCTCCATTTCCCTGCCCTTCACCCCTGCGCCAGCCTGGCAGCTCGGCAGGCATGCTCTTCACTAGTTACATTCTTTAATGTATCCCCAGACCCCAAAACCCCGAGGGGCTGGGGAGGAGGGGGCCTGTGAGCCCCACGGTGCTGCTCTGGACCCGCAGGGAGGAGGAAGGATGGGTGCTTTGTGGACAGGGGCACAAGGAGAACCTTTGGTGTCTTCTCAGCAGGCCCCTCTATCCCTTGTCCTCCTGGCAAGAGACAGTAATAACTCATTAGATTTACAGGAAGGTGATAAACAAAAAGCTTTACTCAGCGTATTTAAAGCCCCACCTAGGGAGGTAGGTGGCTTTTGTTGCACCTTCTTGTGCTGCCCTTTCTCAACCCCTTGCAGCACCCACTTGGCATGACGTGCTAGGAGCTGGGCCAGGCACAGAGGATGGTGGCAGACTGGCCTTGTGGTCAGGGATGGCCACAAGGAAGGAGCACAAGGCTGGCGTGAGCAGGGCAGCCCCTTGCAGAGTGAGGGGTGCTGAGGGCATTTCCCATGGGCAGGAGGAGGTGCAGGCAGCCTCCCCCCCAGGTCCTGTCCCCTCCTCCCCAGGGGCACAGGCAAGGGAATGCAGCATCATCATCATTTGAAGTGGCTTTTTTTTGCACATTTTACTCCCCTTTCCAAAAAAAGACTAACCTGACCCCTGCGTGGTACTGTGTTGCCCTTTGCTGCCCTTTGACTGCACAGCGGGGTCAGGCCTGGGGGCAGGGGACTGTGCAGAGAGTCTCCTGGGTGCTAGGGAGGAGAGAAGGGGTTCAGGCCCGCAGACCCTTGGCACCCTGAGGAGTTAGCGCTGCCTGGTTGCCACAGGGGTCCATGGGCTGCCATCCCTGAGCTGCTGCAGGGTCTTCCCCCAGCTGATGCAGTCGGAAAGGGAAGGAGTCCTGCGAGAGCAGTGTCTGGGAGCCCTCTCCAAGCAGCCCACCATTCTTCTTGAGGAGCATAGAAGCCTCTTCACCTACCCTGACTGGGTGTAGGCTCCTCCACCATCACCCAGCCTGAGAGAATGGTAGCTTTTCCTCCCCTACCCCTGCCCTTGACCCGTCCCTGGTGACAACTGCATTCCAGAGGCAGGCAGGGGACAGGATGGGTTGGAGAGGTGGACTGGAGCCCCTGGCATCTGCAGGGTGGTCTCACCCTCTTTGAAGGCTTTTTGTGAGGAGGTTTCTGGTGAGGATGAGTTGCCTTCAAGTGCTTCCCTCCTCCCATTGTGTAAAATGTAAAGGAAAATAATAAATCTCCCTGCTATTGAGCTATATTTATTTCCCTCAATCCCCTGCCACCGTCCTGTTTGGTGCTCATTGCGGACACTATCCTCCTCCCTTTGCCTGTCATCTGTGGGTGCTGCACCAGCTTACTGGGCTGTGCCCTCCAGGGTCAGATGGAGCTGGCTGGAAGGAGACAGTCCTCTACCTTTTCGATTACCTGTACTGGCCCTGGAGCTCCAAGCACTTTAATAGACCTGAACAAGTGAAGGTGTCAGCTCTGCTCTGGGGAAGGGTGGCGACATCCCGTGGCTTGTCCCCCCTGTAAGAGGGGAGACATACACAGAGCAGGTGGGGGGCTGCTCTGGGGCGGACATAGCAGACTTCCCTGTACACCCCTCTATAGGAATCGCAGGCCTAGAGGAAAGTGGGGGCAGAGAGGGAGCGGTGTGAGTCTTTGACGCATGAGGAGGCCAGGCTGCCCCGGCTCCAAGGGCTTGTCAGGGACTGGAGGGCATGTGGGGGTCACCTACCGCCCTTGCCCCCAGTCCAGCAGGTGGGCTGGGATGCTCCGGTCTCTGTGGGTGCAGCTGTGGCCTCGGCTGCTGTCTGTGGCTGGGGGAGCTCTGCCTGCAGAGAGCCGTGTGTTCCGAGTGGCACCGTCTGTGTAGAGATGTGTATAATACCCTGTATATATTTGTGTACAAAAGAAAAAAGGAAAAAACCGAGCTATTGTTCTTGCTGTCTTTTTCTTTGTGGAGTGGGTTAGGGGCTGGGTCGTGGGAGGAGGAGAGGACCCCAGCTGCAGCAGGGGTGAAGGAGCGTGCATGGTGCAACAGGAGGAGCAGGGGGTTGTGCATTCCCCCTGCGTGAGCACAAGCCCCGCCCTGCTGCTAGTAACCCAGCTAGGCGCTCTCTGCGCCCGAGGGGGCTCTCCCTCTGGCCTGCGCAGGCATCAGAGGCTTTGCTGCTAAAAACAGGTGGGTGGGGGAAGATGCTTTGGGCATGGTGTGGGAGGGGAGTTTTGCTGGCCTAGCCACCTGGTGCTAATAGCAAATCACATGGCCACTTCTGCTGTCGCCGTCCAGAAACTTGTCTCCTAGCCTGGCTTGGGGGGACAGCTAAGACCTTTGGGAGAGGGTTGCTGGACCCCTGGAACACAGCTTGGCAGGGAGCACTTCCCTGCTGTGTGATGCTGCTAGTAGCTCAGCCACCCCCTAAGCACAGGGGCAGGCAGCAAGCAGTCAGCCCCCTGGACTCCTCCCTGCAGCTCTGTGGGGCAGGCTGGGGCTGGTTTCGGGCAGCTGCTGTACGCTCATTGACTTGTTGCTCAGAGCGTGATGCAACAGAGGGATGAGGAGTGAGTGGATCAAGCCTCTGAGACAGATGAGTGACCCCAGGCTCCCAGTTCTGTCCTGCCTTGCTGCGATCAGGTTCTGTGGCTTCATGTGCCATTGTGAGCAGGTGACCGAAAGCTCTCCTCCCTCTGACAGCCCACACCCAAAGGACCCGGAAGAAGCAACAGCTGGGCACAAAGAGAACCGAAGACCCGGAGAAGAATGGTGCCTGCTGCCACGTCCCTGCAGGCATCACTGCAAAGGGAAGCTTGAGGGAAGGGAACGAGAAAATTGCACAGGTATTTGTGCAGATGTTTTGACAGAAACTGTTCCCAAGCACAAGGGGCAGGAGGTAAGACAGCCTGTGTGATGGGATGACAGGGGAGATGTTTCCTACCCTAGGACAGGCAGCTGTGAAAGCAGCTTTAAAGGCCACCAAGGGGTAATGAGGCAAGAGATGAAGAGAAGAGGGTCACCTACCGCCCTTGCCCCCAGTCCAGCAGGTGGGCTGGGATGCTCCGGTCTCTGTGGGTGCAGCTGTGGCCTCGGCTGCTGTCTGTGGCTGGGGGAGCTCTGCCTGCAGA
>NW_010387977.1:1681-3863 GCF_000710305.1 Buceros rhinoceros silvestris | reverse complement strand
GCGGCTGTCTGTGGCTGTGGGAGCTCTGCCTGCGGAGAGCCATGTGTTCCGAGTGGCACCGTCTGTGTAGAGATGTGTATAATACACAATATAATATATTACAGGGGTAACGAGGCAAGAGGTGAATAGGAGAACAGTGTCACAACAAGGGCAGGTACTGTGCTGGGTGGATGTGAGTAGGCAGGATGGTCGAAGCCAGGGAAGAAGCTGGTAGAGCCATTCAGGAACAAGCCCTGGCTCTGCAGGTCTGCTTGTCCCTCTTCTGAAAGCACACTGCTGCCTGCAGCTTGGTGCAGAGCTGGCTGGTGACCCCAGAGGTGACCCCCCCCCCATACTCCTAGCCTGCGGGCAGTGACAGAGCTGCCTTCTGTCTGAGGATAAGATGGAGTGGTCACTGTGGCAAGCCAGAGCAGGGCAACCTAAAGCCTCATCCACATCAGGGTGGGCAGAACAAGCTGCCTGTGGTGGACTCTCCTGGGTTGGGATGGGGACAAGGCAGCTCCAGTGGGTACTGGCCTGGGCCAGAGTGTTCCCTTGTGGGTTCGGTAGCAGCTACAGCTGGTTTTCTATGTCCTTGGTTGCCCTTCCCTCAGGCAAGGGACACAGCTCCTGACCACGTGTGCAGCCTGCTGCCTGCTTAGCAAGGATTTGCACCCTTGGGGCGGGGCGGGGGGTTAGAAAGCAGCCGTTCTGTGAAGCCTAGGGGAGCAGTTGGCTTCGGCAGTGAGGTAGAACGGGTGCAGAGTCCCCAGCTGCAAGCAGACACAAAGGGAGAAGGAGCCCCACAGTTGGCGACACCCATTGGGGTCACAGTGGTTGCCCTGGCACCAGAAGGACGGTAGTCCGGGGCTGGGCCAGGTCATGCAGTGGGCTGAGCCGAACTTACGTCAGGCCAAGCCACACTGTGCTGAGCCATGTTGGCCATGCTGGGCTAAGCCACTCCAGGCCAAGCTGTGCCAGTCCGTGCTGGGCCATGCCATGCTGGATAAAGCCATGTTGCACCATACTAGGCTGCATGGTGCTGTGCCAAGCTCTGTTGTGGCCATGCCCGTAGGCAACAGCACCACCCAGCACAGCCACTCCATGAGTCACGGAGGCAGGCACAGGCAGCCCCGCTGCAGGAAGCCCCAGGGCAGTGGGACCTGCTGGGGTGGGCCCTGCTGGCACCCAGCAGCAAGGGGCAGCTTGTGGAGTGGGTGCCAGCTATGACTGCCTGGGCTTACAGGAGTGAGGTGGTGCGGGCACAGCCTCCCCAGCTATGACTGGGCTTACAGGAGTGAGGTGTTGCGGGCACAGCCTCCCCAGGCACAAGGGAAGAGGGGACTGAGTGCTGGTTTGAGCTAGAACAGAATCAATTATCTGTTCAATGATTTCTCTTCTCAGCTCAGTCTCTTCTAACTGCACTGTCTGAAGTTAACGGCATATTTTCACAGACAGTGTCTGCTTCTAGCAGTGATAACACTTGATGTGCACAGTTACTACCACAGACTGGTCTGCAGAATCGAACTTTAACTAACTGCACCTTATGAAGTTCACGGCATATTTTCACAGACAGTGTCTGCTTCTGGCAGTGATAACGCTCCATGTTTCCAGTCACTGCCCGGGACGGGTGTGCAGAAGGGCTCTGGCTTACACTTTCTGCTGTGCAGACCAAGGTCACTGCTCAATCCTGTGTGCCACGGTGGGGGTGCAGTGAGTGAGAGAGTCAAAAGTGAGTAAAAGGGTAACACTCGCGGGAAGGAGCGGACAGGACAGGTGACCCAAGCCTGACCAACAAAGTGTTCCATTCCATGAACATCATATTCAGTATGAAGCTGAGGGACCACAAAATGCTGAGGCTCCCTTCAGGGGCCGGCATCTGAGGAGGACTCTGTCCATTGTTCTGTCTCTTCAATCCCAGTCTGTGAGTTCCTGAAATCAGTTTCTGAATCGAGTTCCCATCTGCTGCTGAGTCCAGCCTGGACTCCAGGGGAGTTTGCTATTGGTTTTGTATGTATTTGTAGATAGATAGATAATAATTTTCTTAATAATATTATCTTTTCTTTTCATTGGTACTGTTTCATTAAAGCTGTTTGAGATTTTTTTTTCCCCCAACCCGTAAGTGTCTGTCTCTCCCTTATTTGTTTTCTGTTCCCCTCTGGAAAGGGAGAGGGGTGAATAGAGAGTATCTGTCATTGGTTTA
>NW_010387977.1:1086-1519 GCF_000710305.1 Buceros rhinoceros silvestris | reverse complement strand
GCCAGCTCAGCCTCAACCCTTGACAGGCCACACGGTGGGGGACACTGGCTGGGACCACTGCGCTCAGCCCTGACACCAGGTCAACAAGCTCTGGGATGAAGTGCAGTGCAGAGATTCGCCCAGCTAAGCTCGAGTGCCAGCAGCGTCCTCTTCTTCCTCCAGCCCCGGTTTCCGTGTGCAGCGAGCCTTTTGCTCGAAACAAAGGTGGAAGGAGCGCGGTACCCTCCATCCATCCCCGGGAGCTGGGGGTGGGTGACAGCAGCCAGGACCGCACCCGCGGCCACCATAAACGTCTTCCTGGTAGCTGTGAGCGGTCGCTGCGCCTTTCATTCCCCCTCCCACTGTCCTTCCCGGCTTTGTTAGCACATCCTGCCCGCCTTCCGCGGGGCCGTACGGAGCCGAGGTGGGCTGGGCCGGGCGGAAGCGGGAAGGG
>NW_010387977.1:572-899 GCF_000710305.1 Buceros rhinoceros silvestris | reverse complement strand
AGTCCACACCCAATCCCCCCATCCCCATCCTCACCCCTGTCCGACCCCCGGCACAGGGTTAGCACCGGTGGGGGGCACCGGGCTGCTTCTGCGGGCTCTGAGCTGCTCCAGGCTTCCCCGTCCCCACCCATCGCCTTTTTATCGCGTAGCGACTCGGGGTGTGATGCTGACTCCAAGCCAACGCCGCATCTCGCCGAGGGGACGCGGGAACTTAAAGGGGAGCTTGTGAGAACTGAGGATCTTTGGCACCCGGGGGGCTGGGAAGGGCCTGAGGGCTGGTTGCGCAGTTGGGACCCTGCGGACGGCTGTGGATCCCTGCCCCGCGGC
>NW_010387977.1:0-335 GCF_000710305.1 Buceros rhinoceros silvestris | reverse complement strand
GAAGGGAGCTCCCCCTTCCTTCGATCTCCAAGAGCAACTGGCGAACCAGAGGTCTGCAGTTTTTTGGATGCACTTCAGCAATGATGCAATCCAGGGGTTTCTCAGTTCGCGGTTAAGGTATACGAGGTACCAGGGACCCTGCGGGGACTTGCTGCTCCCACCCGGGAGGGGTCAGAGGGAGGTGCCTCTGGTACTGGAAAGCATTGTTTAGTGGTTGGATGTTGCCTGGTGTGGAAAACTGCCCTGGAGGCTTGGCTTGTCTCTGCATGCCCTTTCCTTCCCTGTGGGGGACCTGCTGTGTCCATCAGCGTCAGCCTGGGACGGGGGCTTGTCAG
>NW_010387976.1:612-13766 GCF_000710305.1 Buceros rhinoceros silvestris | reverse complement strand
CGGGCGGACTGAGCGCAGCGCCGCGCTGCAGCCAGGCCGGGCTGTTTGCTGGGCGGGAACCTCTGCCCGGGGCTTGAGGTTGTCTGAAGGCGGATGTGTTGTCGCTGAAGTAATGTAAAAATGTCTTCGAACAAACTAGATGTGAGGTTCCAGAGCTCACATTTCTATCATTTAGATAGAAATTCCACTAATTCTACTTAAAAAACAGCTGTGCAGATAACATCTGTGATAGTGAGTGATGGCAGTTAATCCTTACCTTAAATAAAATCCAAGAATGTGGTCAGAAACCTCAGACTGCTTGCACACTGGTTTCTGAGCAACACATGGCATGAATAACAGTTCCATGTTACTTGATTGGGTAAACTTGCTTTTTTACAAAGTGCTTGACTCTGTTACAGTAATGGTAAAAGCAATTCAACTGCAGCTAAGCTTTGTCCAGCTGACAAGATGAAAATCCACTTGAGAGTTGTTTTTTGGATGATCTAGCCAATATAGTGTGGGATCAAACTGTTTTCTTTAAAGGGCTTTGGCTGTCATTTTCCATTTGTAATTTAAATCTCATGCCTGCTTGTTTTAACTTGTTTTCATTTTGAGTGGTGCTGATACAGACTTGTCACAGAAGGAACAAGTCAGTGTGGTCTGCTAAGAAAGCACTTATAATAAAATCTTACGTAGGATTTTGCGTGCTGTTCAGACTGTGGGTATAGGGGTTTTTTTTGCACAGCAACAGAAAACTATTGATCTGGAAGTTGGATTCAGAAGACTAGCTTGTGCCAAATGACTGAGCTAAAGGGTCTGAAGTGAGCATGTGCAGCGAGACTAGAATTTCTCTTAAATTAGAAGCCGGCTTCTGCTTTTACTCTAAACGGGTTAGAGCTTGATCAGTGTCTGAACTGAATTCCACCTATGGCAAACTTGAGCCTTTCTTAGTTTTCAGGTTGTTACTTGAGCTTTTTTTGGAAAAAAAAAACTTCACCAGGTGTAAGATTTAATCTGAAGGACTTGCCCAGGTCTTGTGTTGTTTTTTACTTCTGTACTGTTTGGTTTTTACCTTGAAAATACTGCTAAGGAAATAGACTTTGGTTTTCATCTCTTCTTAGCAGCAGAGCTGAGGCTTATTATGTGGAAAGTGAGTTGCTGGTTCTGGGTATTTTGGAACTGGAGCAAGGCAGACGGTGAGAGTGGTGCACTGTGACAGCTGGGAAAGTGCAAGACAAGGCAGGGTATTCAAGGTTATAACAAGGCTGAAGGAGAATAGGTGGCAGAAGCTAGGTGAAGACAAAAGTTTGTTTTCTTCTATTATGCTTCAGAGCACTACTATCTTGGTATTTCTTAATGGCTTCTTGAGTATCCATTGGTAAAAAGAGTGCTGTGCTCCGTATTTCAGACTGGTGTGGCTTTTTGTAAGTCTAGAAGAGCCAGGCTACCCTGGACAGACTCAGGAGGCTTAACTCTACATGACAAAACCAAAGCACAGTCAACAGCTTTACGAGCAGGCTCTCTACCATACTGTCCCAGACATGCTGCCTCTCTGCAATCCTCACCCCATTAGCTTGGGCAGAACTGCTGGTGATTGGGCAGCTTGCAGCCAAAAGGCCCTAAGTTTTGTTTTAACAACAACTTGTATTAAGGGAGAGTTTGCTTCAAGAAGTCCATAGACCATTCAGCATGGCAGGTAAACCAGCAAAGACCACTACAGGAGTGAGCAGATACAACCTGCACTTGGAGGCTGCTCTGTATGTTGCACTACACAAGGGTACAAAGCAGCTAGCTCTGCTCAGCTCGCTCCTGACAGCGTGCTTGAGACCGGCTGACCAAATGGAAGGTGCCAAGGGAAGATTCCTCCTTCCAGCTCAATCTGTATTTCAGTGTGCGCCAGCAGATTGTCTCTGTTGTGGAGTTCCAGAAGATATTGTTAATGCATTTTTCTTAAAATGGGATACATGACTGAAATAACTTTTTTCCAGAATATTAAAGAGAGCAAAATTTTCTCTTAGTAAATGAGTATGTCGTCTTAAACATTAACTGAGTGTGCTGTGGATCGCACCCATTAAAAATGGTTCATTTAAATATGTTGCCTAGTGCTTAAAAAAAATCTGTCGTACCTGGAGAAGAGACTTTGCAATCTGAGTTAAAGGATTAACTAAGGATTGAGAACACAAAGATTCACACAGCTGACATTTTATACTTTTTTGACTCTGAGGATATAGTTTAATGTCTAACCCACTTCAGCTGCTTGCTCTCACAGAAAGGTTTTTCTGTTGTGTTTGGTTTTTTTTCCCTTCTCTTGTGTTCCCTGCCTTAACAGCTCCATCACCACTGTTTTTTACAAGCTAAATCAAAAGTGATAAGTTTCTCTAATGGAACTGTTCTTCCCTTTCTGCAGTAGAGGTTAATTTCCTGTTGGGTCAGGTGTTAGAATAGCACAGTCAGTCGATCCAGTGGAAGAAGCTGAGACTATTCCACAGGCTGCAGTAAAATTACACCAAGTTAGATACAATGTGAGAGAAGCCAGTGTTCTGTTTTACAAGTCAGGTTTTGGGGACAGAATCGCAGGGGAGGTAGTGCCAGCAGCAGAATGTGGTGATGAACTAAGTCAGTCTCCTGTAGTCAGGGTGGCTAATGTGAGAAATCTCTTAAGTAACTGCGATGGTTAGCTTTGTGTATGATGGCCTGGGTTTTTGTGAAGTGCTTTATAGACAAACAGATCATACTCTCAGAATAACTGCCAACTAAGACTGACTGAAATCATGCTTAAAGGGTGTTACAATGTGAGGTACAGGGGGAAGTCCAGTAGTGGAGACTGGGATGCAAATTTTAAGGCTCTCAGCGCTAGATCAAAAAGGACTACAAGCAAGTCAAAGGATGTAATGTGGTCTTGAGATCAGGAAAAGGAGAAAATGGGAATACTGCAGACTGCAGCAGGCTGAATAATGATCAGTGAATTAACTCATAAAATAAGATGGGGCTGCCAGCTGGGTGTTCTGATGAAGGACATAATTTCCTGTGACAAGGGAGTCTCAGGGGAGTTCTCCATCATTCTACATTGTCAGTCATCTTGATGCTTTGAAAGATATTACTGTCCTGCGAGTGGCAGAAGAGCAGTATGTGTATGCTTAAATCTTCCAATAAACCATGCAAGACATGAGGCAAACCCATCTTCACCAGTCTTAATGATCTCTGATCTGTGAACTGGAGTAGCTGAGGGCCTCGAAACAGCTTCATCTTCCGTAGCTGCATTTACAAGTGTGATGGTGCCCAAAGAGAGAAAGAAGAAATCTGCTTCATAGTTCAAAATTGAATTCAAACTGATTTCTGACAGCATTTTTCCTCAAGGGTTACTCTTCACTCTGTCCTTATGTTAACTGCATAGACATTTTCTGAACCCAGTTAACTTTCTGGCCAGTAGCTGCTTTCTTACCAACCTTCTAGTGCACATAGTGACCTATATCTGAGGTACTGGGAATATACACTTGACACCAGTTAAGGGAAGAAGTTACTTTCAAGTCAAAACATCTTACCTCTTATCAAAGATGCTTGAATCAGTATTCAGGCAGAACTGCAGTGAAGACGAGTTTGTAAAGGAGAGAACTAGAAGTCTTTAGGATGTATTAGTAAATGCAGATATTTTCCTTTCTCTAGTAAGTTCCTTGAACTTACAAGGAGGCAGAAACCTCAGAAAAGTTTCTAATTATACCTGTTTAGGAGTACGAAACAATTTTTGTTATTGATGATTTGCCTAGTGATGAGAGGTTGGACTTGGCTTAAACAAAATGTTGGCTCTCAGGTTTGTTGCCGCTAGGTACCAGCAGAGGATCTGCTGGTAAATAACCTTTTTCTAATGCTGTAAAGTGCCAGCATTTTTTCACTTATCTTGAATGTAGAATGCCAAATGCTGCCTTAACAACCCAAGTATTTTACTTGGTTTCTTCACAGTTGTTTCATAGTTTCCTCTTGAAGTTCTGCAGTCAAGTTTAAAGTTGGCTCACAAGCATAGACATATGGCTGAAGAACTTGCCTGTTATCTTTTTAGGCTGCAGTGAAATGCAACAGAATAGGGAAGTAAGTCTGTAGAAAGTACTATTCACTACTTAGTGCCTTTGCTCTATATTCACTTCAGCACAGCTGGTGAAAATGGCTGAAAACGGAGATGGTGAAAACATGTCCATTTTGGAAAGCAAAATCTGTCAGCAAATTGAGGTAAGTTCAATTTATAATTTGGAATCTGGGCTGAGATGTAGTTTTGGAGACATTCATTGGTAGGGACTTGGCTAACGGCAAGTTAACTTCATAGGGAGTTAGACTTGAATCTTCAGCTCTTTCAAAAATGTCTTTTGCAGGTCTCTGAACAGGCAATTAGTACTTTAATTCATAGGGGTAGGCTAAGTTGAAAATTACACTTCTCTAGAGCTGGCTGCCATCTGAAAAGACAAAAGGTTTAACTTGCTAGCGTTTCAGGTGCTATACGGAGTGAAGGTACTATTAAACAATTTATTATGATGTTCGCTGGGGTTATTCTACCTATGCAAATAGGAGGACGCATTTTCATTCTATATTACTTAATTGGGGGAGGGGGGGGTGGGAATCCTCCTACTCAGAATATTAGTGTATTGTGTAACTCGCTATTATGATTTACTGCTTTGAAATTTTTTGCTACAAATAACAAATAAACTTATGTGCCTACTTTAGATGCACTGTTTCTCACTCTAGAGACTTGGAGGGTTACCCTACAACAGAAAACTGAGCACATCACTTAAAATGACATATAGAAGAAACCCATTTTCCTGCATGTGAATCCCCATTAGCCTATGAAGCTGTAGTCATTATTTATGAAAAAAACAAACGAACGACAACAAAAAAATAACCCCCAACCCAGAGACTGAGGAAAAATAGTTGACCAAGCTAGACTTGTGGTAACGTGAGTTTGAGGTTTGCTGGGGGAAGAGGTATTGTTGTAAAACCTGCACTGACTTCTTAAAGGACAGTGATATCGGTGGAAAGGCTTCAACTTATCCTATGGCTTTAAGTATTTGACCCTAGTATTTGACTGATACTAAGCAAAAAAATCTTATTAACTTGTCTGTCTGTCTTGTACTGAACTGAAAGTTTGTCAACTATGTGACGCTCTGCTCTTCTGGTGCTGGACATGATCCAAGTGAGATGATCAGTAAATTAAAAATAGTATTTTTATCTTAAAATATTTTCTTGAATGAGACTTAGAAAATTTAGTCTACATGTATGATTTCTCGGTGTGGCAAATACAGTATTCTTGCTTATACATTCCTGAAATAAAGACTAACACCTGAATCTGTTGGTGACAGATTTGACTTCTGACTCTGCAGAGCTTGATGAGGTTGATGAATAATTATGTTAACAGACTAAGTGTCATGCCTTTCCTAAACAAAACTGCAGACTATTTTGCCTCATTAGTCCTACTGCATGAAGCACTGGGGCTTTTTTGGAGGTTATGTGTTGCAACTAACTTTTCCAAAACTATCACATTAAAACAGGGAGTAATAATTTCAGAATTTCCAATTGTTCAGAGTCATCTCTCCCCCTGCCCTGCTTACCTTTTGGTTTTTTTTTTTGCAGTACTATTTTGGCAATCACAATCTACCACGAGACAAATTCCTGAAGGAACAGATCAAGCTGGACGATGGCTGGGTGCCTTTAGAAGTAATGATCAAATTCAACAGGTAAACCAGAGGGCAGCTAATCTGTATGGAAGGGCAACTTTCAGATACTTATCTCTGTTTGGGACCAAGTGTCCCTGGTCTGCATGTACAATTCCAATTGCTGTTTTAACATTTGGCTTCAGCTTTGTCTATATTATTTGTATAATCCGTGTCTGCTTACTCAATAGGTTAAGTCGCCTTTCAACAGATTTTAGTGTTATTGTAGAAGCACTAAGAAAATCCAAGACTGGTCTAATGGAAATAAATGAAGACAAAACTAAAATAAGAAGATCTCCAAACAAACCCCTTCCTGAATTAAATGACCAATACAAGGCTGCAATTAAAAACAGATCTGTATATGTTGTAAGTGATCTTACTCCTTTGCTCTGTGTATTCTGCATGACTTTGACTGAAAACCATCTAAGTAAAGCTTGAATTAATTCATACTAGATAGGTTATAATTTCTGACTAAGCATCAGTTTGTAGCATATAATTGAAGCTCGTTGCTATCTTGCAGAAAGGTTTTCCACTAGATGCAACTCTTGATGATATCAAAGAATGGCTTGAGGATAAAGGTCCAGTTGAAAACATTCAAATGAGGAGAACCTTGCAGAGAACATTTAAGGTAGCTCTTGCAATGAACAGTTAGACGTGGGGGAGGGATTCTCCATGGACAACACTCTGTTCAATTACTCTTAACACTGAATGTCTCTTACCATTTAACAGGGCTCAATATTTGCAGTTTTTGATAGTGTTGAATCTGCTAAGAAGTTCACAGAGATCCCAAACCAAAAGTACAAGGACACAGAGCTGATAGTACTTTTCAAGTAAGTTCACTTAACTGATGTATGATCAGTATGTATGATGGTATGGTCAGGGGTGGATTTAGACAAGAACCTGGCTTGACCTGAGAAGTACAAGTTTCTGCACTGTTGTACAGGTATTGATAGCTGTACCTTTTGAAGACTAGCATCTCAACACCCAAAGATGATCTCAGCTGTTTCTTGGTTACTGCTGTCTTACAAAGTAATTATAATGGAATACTTCACATAGTGTTAATTCAGCTTATATTCTATTGAAGGGAGGAGTATTGTACAAAGAAGAATGAAGAAAGGAAACAAAACAAAGTAGAAGCTAAAGCAAGAGCTAAACAGTAAGTCATTATCAACAAAAGTGCCTGGTTTTACTCATCTGACCACACTTGAACCAACTTTTAACTAATTTAACTTTTCTACAGGGAAAAAGAAGAAAAACAGAAACAAGCAGCAGATGCTGAAATGGTATGGGTTTCTTAAATCTCTGTGCCTGAACACTAGGCAATGCTTCCAATCCACACATAACAAATGTGCCCCTACAGCTATGTTTTGTAAAGCTACTGCGGATATTCAGTGTTTGTAATTCTATGATACACAGCACTTTCTAGAAAGTCACTTCAGCTTTTCCGGCTAACTTAACAGCAAGACTTTGTTTTGTCATGGTACATAATCTTGTTTTCAAGAGACTAATTTTGTTTAAAGGATCATATCCTGAATTTAAATTATTAGGCATGTTTTACCTGTTCAGAAGTGATCCTAAATCATTGTTCTCCTGTGGTATTTGAAGAATCAGTAAGGATTTAATCAGGTATTACACAGATTTTCAACCTGAGGTGTCAGCCTTCAGAAAACTGGTTGTAGAATTTAAAGAGTGTGAATCTCTTAAGGGAAATAAAGAAGGAAAAAATAAAGGATGGGGGACACACCATGCGAGACTCGAATATCTGCATAAATAAGCTATGTAGCAAGAATGCTTAGGTTACTGATAGTGCTAAGGGTGGTGACTTCAATCGCTTATTTATCATGTTTTACTAATCTTAGGATTGAACAGAAAAAAATGCATATTCAAGTATGACTCTTCAACAGAAATGTGTGGGTTTTTAAATTTCATTTAGAAGTCTCTGGAAGAAAAGACAGGATGTCTTTTGAAGTTCTCTGGTGATCTAGATGATCAAACATGCAGAGAAGATCTCCATGATGTATTTTCGGATCACGGAGAAATCAAATGGATACACTTTGTCAGAGGTGCAAAGGAGGTCAGTAGAATCTTGGAGTTAACTGAATTATTAAATGCTTGTTCTCTTATATAACCAAATAATTTATTTATGTGACTCGTGGAATTGCAGAATATTCAGAGAATTATATTATTCCTGTACATTTTTTCTAAAAAATAGATAAAGGTTTCAGCCTTCTCAGTTCATAACTTAAACTGAGAATTTATTTGGACAGTTTGAGGGTTTTGCTTCATTACTGACATACTTTACATCATGCAGGAGTAACGAGCTTGCTGAGATACCTAACGGGTTATGTTAGGTATCTATACGTTATAGATATGTATAGATATCTCTATGTTAGTAGCTCAGTGTTTTCACAGTAAGATGCAAATGCCACTCTTCTTTTTAAGGGAATTATCCTATTTAAGGACATTGCAAAAGAAGCTCTGGAAAAAGCCAAAGCAGCACATAATGGAAACTTACAGCTCCGGAACAAGGATGTGACATGGGAAGTGCTAGAAGGAGATGCAGAGAAAGAAGCTCTGAAAAAAATATTGGAAGATCAGCAAGAATTGCTGAAACAGAAAACAAAAGGTCCTCCTTTCATTGGTTTAAGCATTTATAATGCCCTAGAAGTAGCACTGTGTGAAAGTGACTGTAAATAGTGAATACATACTAAACACTAACTGTAAAGCATTCCTTTGAGCTTGCCAGTTAGAAGACAAATGTTAAAAAGTTCCTGATGTCTCATATCCCTACAGGACGCAAAATTAAAGGAAAAGGAAGAGGGGGAAAGATACCTCAAGGTGCACATAAAGGGAAAGTACAGTTTCAGGGCAAGAAAATAAAGTTTGAAGAAGAAGGGGCAGAAGATGATATGAAAACAGGTATGTCATTCTGTGCACTGGATGCAGCTTCTTTAGTACACAGAGCTACTCTCTGGAGAAGTACCCATGTTTCTTACAAGTGTTTCAGATTTGGCCCTGTGCTGTAGTTTTTCTGTCCTCTGTCAATATCAGGAAAGCAACTTCATGGGCCGCCTGCTTGATTCTTTCCAGAGCTGTCCAAAAAGCATATTAAAATAACTACTAGATCGCTGAGGCTGTACTGCAGGGCTGTTCAAAGCATTTTGCATTGAAAGATGGTGGTTGTCAGCAACATGGCACAACTGTGTGGATCCAGTCTCTTGAGTGGTCATTTTTTTTTTTTCTCGAGGACATGAGAAGACCAATAGTTCTGCATATTGGTATTTAGGTTGGAGAGGATAAAGAGCCAAGCTTCTGTTCATTAGATACAGCACCTGCTTAAACAAAACCCACTGAAACCTGTAAGATTGTATTCATCTTCTTACCTGCTCTCCTGCTGTAAAGTTATACAGGGAAGAAGCTCTTCAAAGTTGGTATTTTACAACATCTAAAAGCTTTAAGCCACAGTAATAAGTAAACCCTCTAACACAGCAGTGGCTTTGGATAAACTAGGACTCATCCTTAAACTTAGATGGTAGGAAAGGTTTGTTTTTTCAGGAGATTTCAGGTAATACTGAAATGTTTTCCTTAACATAAATGACCACATATTAAATCTTGCAGAACCAGCAAGTCCCAAGAAGAGACCACTAGAGGAAAAGGAAAAAGAAGAACCTGCACCAAAACAACTGAAAACAGAAAATGGAAATGGAGATCAGTAATACCAAAATAAATAAAAAAAATCATTATTTTTATTGTTCCATTTTCAGTAGATTTTAAAGACATGCCTCATTTCAGGAGTTTCTTGGCAGAAAATCTAATGAAATCCACTTCAATGTCAACCTACAAGGAAAGGAAAGCTTCATTTTGTTGGGTTACAGCTTTTGTTGTTGAGTTATAAGAAGCATGCTTACTCTTAACATACCACCCTGGAAAACTCTTTTATATTTATAGTTTTGTTTATACTGTTAGATTTGCTCAACTTCTCTGGCACATCATTCAAATGTAAAAGGTTCTGAACTTTGTAGTCTTGCGGTTATGTTAAATAGCAGCTGCCAATAAATTCAGAACTTAAACCTGCTTACTACTGAAGCCTGGGTGTTAATAAAGCTGTAACTGTGAAGTAGCAAAGCTGAAGGACAGAATTCCATTGTTCAAGTTACCAGGAAAATAGGTACAGCTGAATAAAACCTCTAGGCTTTGCTGCTCGTCATACCTAATGATCTTCAAATCTTGCTCAGTCCAATCCATGATTCTCTCTACTTCCCTTGTGGTAACAAGGTACGTGTCTTCTGGCCAGCGTTCAGCAACCAGGAACTTGCCTGTAGGCTTAAGCTTCCTACTCTAGCATCTGACTCGGTCTATTGTGGGACGAAGTGCAGAGCTTCTTCCTGTCCCAAGAAGGTTCTGTGATGGATTTCACTGGCTGCAGCTATTTGCAGTACAGAGCACAGAACGCTGAATGCTACCGCTGTAAAATCCTAGTTACCCTGGCCTTCATTACTTAATTCAGTCTAAGTTCCAGTTGCAAATAGGTTCAAGCAAGTAACTATCAAAATCTGAGTCCAGGAGACGACCCTTAGCTTATCCACGTCTAGTTGTGGTGCTGGCTTTAATCTTGGTGTATAGCTTTGATTTGCATTACAGTGATTCTTTTTCCTGTTCCAACTATAAAATGTAGTAACAGCAATGGAACTTTATCCCATTGTAGTGAGCTTCTCTCCAGTGCTGTGAGCATTACTCATCCAGTACGTATGGCCCTAAAGCTTATGTTTTCTTAAGCAGAATTTATTTACCTCCCTAGTACAAGACAGAGCATTTTCTCAGTTATGTTCAGTTTTATACTCACCGATTTCTTCTTATGGAACTTGTATGATGCTGGTAGATCATATCTAAGTTCTGTGAACAGCACCAAGAATACTTGTAAACACTGGAATGATTATTAGTCAATGGATTTACACCCATGTTTTTCTATTTATTCTACTCCCCACACTTGTTGCCTCTGGATAGATAACTGTTTTGACTTCTGGACTAGATTATGACTGAACATTTAAGCTCTCCACATCAGACAGTAGTGGATGGCTGAAATGCACTTGTGTTTCAAGTACTTGTGCAACTTCCATTTCTCAGGTTGTATGACTATAAAGCGTGCAGCTGGTGATATTTAAGAATTTGGGAGATACTTTAACAACTGCCAGAAAAATATTTAGGTGGCTTTTAAGGACAGGATGTTTTTTGTGTAAGAACTGAACTGCACTTTGCTTTTGTTATTCAGCAGCAACCTCCTTTTGAAGCAGGAAAGCAGGTAACTTCTGCTTGAAGATAAAATCTAGTGCAGGATGAAAGCCAATTCTGATTCTGCACAGAATGTGTATTCCTCAGCTTTACTGCCTGCCTGCTGGTATTCTGGCCAGGTAGCAAGGTATATTTAAAAAAAAAAAAAAACGCTTAAAAAAACCGCTGTCATTTTTCAGTGTTAAATCACACTTAAATTTACCTCAGGCTGTTAAGACTGGCTTAGTAGTGTTGTAGATACTGGCCCCCCAACAGATTTTTTTTTTAAATTTATCTTTAGCAACAAATTAATCTTACCTGCTATGACATCCATCTTCACTTCCCACTCCTCTGCTTTCTTCTGAATGTGCTACAATATTAAATAGATACAAATAAATTTAAAACTTTGTTTCTACACTTCCAGAAACATCTACACCCCCTGTACTTAAGAAGTCTCCTTCGCTTTTCTTTTTCAAGCTGAAACATTAGATCACATCTTGATGTGAGATCACAAGTTACTTGACGTGATTAGAATTTACCCAAAGCAAGTTTCATAGCCCATAAATGTGTGAACAAAATGGTGAAGGTATAGACACCGTTAAACGCCAGCTACTTCTCTGCCTGGTCACTGCTCACCCTACTAAAACGAAGGGCTTACCTGCCGCGTTGAAGTTTTGTGAAGGGAATATACAGCTGTCTTTGCCATTTGTAAAGCAGTTTTCAGAAAAATCATATCCATTCCTAAAAGAATGATGAAATTACTAGCACCAAGTACATTAAGGTACAGAAAGTATATCTAAAATGCAACTGCTTTTAGTAAAAGAGAAGAATGAAACAGCTAGTATTGTTTATTTCAAATCCAGTGATCGTTAGTTACAATGAAGCTGTTAATCTGTATTTAGGAAAATGATTCCAGATCAACAAAACTCCAGGTTACAATAGATAATTGTAATAGAGAAGGGAGATGTTTCATTAAATGTATTTTCCTGGCTATTTAATTCCTAATAATTTCTAACTGACTTTCAGAATTACCAACCTTTATTGTGCTTGGTACCAAATGGAGGATTCATAATAACTGTGTCAAAAGTTTCTGACATGCTGTCAGATAAAGAACAGACATCACACTGGACCATGTTGATGTTTGTGAGCTCAAAGTCTTCAATATTGCTATGAAATATTTGCAGTGCATCTGCATCTATGTCAAACCCCAGACAAAATCTATTAAAAAAAAAAAAAAAGTGCCGTGGATTAGTCTCCTGAAAACTAAAATGTGTTTAAATTACTATGAAAGGGATCTGTGTAGGCAACTTCTGTCTAGGAAATGTAACAATCATACAGTATAAATTCAGTGCTGATAAAAATGCAGGTAGCTCTGTTGCCCTTTCTTAAACATCCTTTCAAAGTTTGTGAAGGCAGTGTCATGTGTTCATTCAGGCCTTCGGGGACAGCAAACTTTGTAACTTCCAAATTCAGGGCAACTGTCTATCTGTTCCACTCTTTGAATGGTTACTGACTGCCTAAACAGCCTCATTATGCACCAGATTAGATATCTAAAATTAGATTGGTTCTGCATCGCTGCGTTCTCATCTTTTCTACTCTTCTAAGAAGTCAGAAAACACAAGCAGAACTTTGTAATGAGTACTTACCCCGCTCCTAACATGGCACTTCCAATGCTGAGCATGCCACAGCCACACCCTAAATCTGCAACTGTTTTGTTTTCAATATCATCAAAAGTGTTGTGAATTGTGTAAAGCATACATGCTACGGAAAAAGAGAAAAAAACCAAAACACAGGTCAGTAATACCAAATTGCATCTGTTTAATCAAGATAAGCTTCTGCCTTCAGAAAACTCTGAATTAAAGGTTTTTTGTCATACAAAATTAAAACATGTTCTCACTGCCTGTAATTCTCTTTTTCATTTATATGTGAAAACAAGTCAAAAACATTTTGTCATGTTACAAAATTTTAGATGTTTAGTGGAGAACTTACAGAGCTGTTGACTATTTTTCATGGAGAAAGCATGACTAAATTTGTTTGGGGAAAAACAGTAGGAGGACATTGGAAAAAAAAGTATGGTTGAGCATATTTACACTTTTACTGGTTTTTATGTGTCATGAAATAAGTCCATTTCAGCTTTCTCATTTACAAATTAAGAAGTTTCTATCTTTTAAATCAATTTACTTGATTTTAGAATTGTACAATAACTTGTAATGA
>NW_010387976.1:0-417 GCF_000710305.1 Buceros rhinoceros silvestris | reverse complement strand
CTGGGTACCATGTCCCAACTACTTGTAAAGGCTCGAAGGAGATAATACAGTAGAAAAACTTTTTTTCTTTTTCAGTTAAAGTGCTGATGAAGAACTAGTAAAAGAGACACCAGTGGTGTAGGTCACCTCTACCTGCAATATGAGGTCTTGTTGGATACTGTTCAAGGAGTAGTTTTGGACTTTCAAAAGTATCAACTTGTTGAAGACAGCTTTCCAGTTCCTTAAGCTTTAATTTCTTCATGTTTATAGTTTAACTATGGAAAATTATGTGTAATCAGTTACAATAATATAAGTAAAATACATATTATCTTGAAGTATTTTATACATAAAATCCGCCTGTCCTCCTCAGCACCTCCCAGGTGGTTTCATGCAGCTTTTTTCAGGGGTCCAGCTGACCGCGCAGGGATGACGGGGGAC
>NW_010387975.1:44291-60171 GCF_000710305.1 Buceros rhinoceros silvestris | reverse complement strand
GGAAATGCAAAGTCTGTTCTTGATGTAAATTCATTGCCATCAGTTCCTCCTGAGCAGGGTTTTGGCCCCTGTCTGATGGAGGAGCAAGAACAGCGCGGTGGTGTGCTGTGCATGTTGAGGAAGTAACAAGGGCAATCTCAGCCAAGTGTCTGGCAGAGGGTTCCTGCACTTCAACACGCCTGGCTCTTTCTTTAGATCTGCGTACTTAAGCACAAGGGTGGACTTTTTTCAGTTACACCTCTAATCTGAGCTGTGCGCCTGGATCACTCTCTGAAAGAGTATGATAAATCTATGCAGTAATGGTGCTCTTTTTTCCCCCCGCTTATGGCATCTCTTTTCCCTTTATTTTCATGGAAAGACTTAATGGCCTAAAGGAGTTGAAGCTTAAGGTGCAAACGTTCAGCAGATTGCATGATAAGTAATGAAACAATTTATTTATGGCAGAGATCACTTGGAGATACATGGCAGTTAGAGAGGTAGCTGATGAATTTCAGCTTTCCTGTCTTTCCTTCCCTTCATGCTCTCTAACCCTGCTAATAAGGTTATAAAGTTTGGTTTCCTGTCTTACTCCAATCCTCTTGCATTAACATATCTACAAAGTAAGGGCAAAATTCATAGGGATTTCTTGGTTGCATACTTGCTTTCTTTTTGGAAATGAAAGCTTTTCCTCAGCTGAGCGCTTCAGTTGCCCTGGCTAGGAACACTTTGTATATTTTTTTTTTTTCCCTTGTCAGAACTCATCAGTAGCTTTCTGTGGAAGAAGAAAATGCCCATTCCACTGGTCTTTTCAGTTTTCATAAAAATCAGTGGTATCTGAGCTGCAGCTGGTAAAGTTTCCTCAGGTCTGAGGTGAAATTCTTTTCCAAAGTTGGGAGAAACACCTTTTTTGCCTGGACATTGAGGTGGGGTGTGGGATACCTGGCTCAAAACCCCGATGTTCTCCATCTGTTTTCAGGGATCTTCCTAAAGCAGCAGGTTGCTGGGTGGTCTTGGCTGCTTGTATAACTCTCTCCTTTACTTTGCGTAACCAAATGTAGCTGCAGCTTTTTTGTCCACACACCAGCTGAGGGTGTGGTTGAAATCGTCATTTCAACCAGGTTTTGGCAGGATGTGGAAACTCACCGTGACATAACCTAAAGCTGTCTGTTTGTAGGGACGTGGGACATCTGCTCCTGGCTTTGAATGAGGCACAGCAAGGGCTGGTAACTAGTTAGCTCCTGTGGTATGGCTTCTGAAAACACAAATGGGCACGCAAAACTGATGGGTGTCATTCCTGCCTCTGCTCAGCCTCATTGAACACTAGTTAAGTCCTACCAATAACTAACTCAGCCTCAGTTAACGGTGGTCAAGTCTTCACTAACACTTTCTTAATGAAAATTTTGGCTATTTTTAATTGCATCTCGTGAGGTCACCCGGGGAGTTTGTGCTCTGTAGGAGGAATCTTCCTGATGCTGCTACAGCCATTGCAGAGCTCACCTCTGTCAGCAAGCGTGGGTGAAGGGGGGATGTTTCCATCAGCCTGTGGAGGTGCCCTGGAAATCATGCAGCCGCAAGTAAGTGCCTCGGCCACTGCCAGGGTCCTGAGCACTGTGTATTTTAGGAGATTTTGAAAAGACAAACTCTGCTTTGTAAACACAAACTTATTTGCCTGTTGCTAATACTGCTGGATCTGTGCTAGGTCTGAGTCCTGGATTATTTCCTGATAAACCATAGCTTTGGAGCTAGAGTATTGTACCAAATTAACTGACACCTCTGCTTTGTAACAGTCACATTTGCTTTCTTAGATTGCTGAGCCAGCACCATGCACTTTTAATTTATTGTGAGGATATATTACCTCTTAGTGCTTCGTTAATTTGCCAAGTGTTAGGTGGCTGAGTTTTTCAGCAGCATTAGCACTTGGAAGGCTCTGGCTTTCTTGGGTTTGTTCCTTTTTAACAATCATTCCATGTCACCAGTGCACTGAGTCACCCAATACACTAAAGTTACTTGTAGTATTCCTGGAACCCTGTATAGAGCAGAATTAGGACTGAGGTAAGTGTAAGAAGGCCCTAAACATCTAGAGAACTTGCCTGTGACTTTTGAAAAATTCACTTCCAAATTCCTCCTTTCAGATACAGGAATAGGAAAAAAAGGGTTACAGCAGCAGGCTGTGCAGGTGTGGTTTGGTTGTAAAGATACCATTACACCTGAAGTAAAACTTTTCCTGGGGAAGATGCTGGTTACATATCGAAGAACTAAACTAGGGAGTTGTAACTGAACAAGGAAGTCAGACCTGCATGTTTTTAAATGTGGTGTTTCACAAAGAAAGATAGGAACAATAACATTGAGCAGAAACAAGTACAGATGCAAACAACAGTTCGAGAAACAAATAACGGTTCATCTAAACTAACTACATCTTTTCATACACAAAACCAGTGCCTGACAGTATCATTACTGCTAAAAGCATGAGCAAGAAATGGAGGAAAGCATAAGGCCTACAGCTACATGACAAAAATCATGGGCTATAGCCAGTTGCTGGCTTTCCCTGCTCGCTGGGCGGTTTTGGCCGATGGCGTTGGAAGGGATGGTTCCAACTGAATTTTACTGTTAAAGCGACCAAGTGATATGACCGGTGTTTTTGCATGTAGAAATCAATGGGACTGTGGAGAGACCGAGAAGGAGATGTGTAAAAGGTTATAGCTTGCATGTTTCCTGATCTTTCCACTAAATGCTGTTTGTGAAGCTACCTATGAAACCCCACTTCTGTTCCAGAGGTATCCTTCTTTTGCCATCCCCATGCGTGTCCAGGTGCAACTGGGCATTCATTGCCTTTCCTGGACAGCATGGGTCAGGACCAGTGCAGGACTGATACAGGAATAAAACACAACGTGCTTTGAATTGCTCCTCTTTATAGGACAGTTGTTTGCACTGTGCCTTTGTTTTTAAAGCACCATTTTGTATTTGTTTGTCTTGTTCTTTTTTGATTGATAATGTGACCCTGTACTTCTTGTTTCTTCACTTATCTGAGAATCTGTTCTGAGATTAATTCTGCTTTGGATAGTGTGGTCACATCTGCCATTTCATTTGTCTTGCTGTAGTAAAGCAGAGTACGCGCTGTGCCTTTAGCTTCAGAGAGCTTTATCACTCGCTAATTGTCACAGTCTTTAATTTGTTGATGAAGTCTTTCCAAATCTTTCACTTCATGTTAAAAAGAAGGTTAATGTTAAGCAGCTGAATTGAATTAGAAAACCTAAGAATGCAATTGTTCCCTGACAGAGCTCTTTAGGCAAGAAGCAGTAACAGTTAGCAGTTTCTCGAATGTGTTTGAGGACCCTATGTTCTTTATCGCGTTAGACGAGACTCCGGATGCCTGTCCAGGCAGGTCTCCTTTATACACCGATCAACCGAGCTGTCTGACCAAGGAGAAGTGAAGCATGGAGCTCCAAACAAAAGAAAACCAGCAACAGTGGGAAACTGACCCAAAGCCATTTTAATTCATTGAAAATCAAACAAGTGTTGAGTTTTTATACCGGTATTTCCCACGGGATCCAAATTGCCCTCTTTACCGCGCTGGTCATACATGCTGCTTTCGTTGCTTCAGTAATAGCATTCCACATCTGGGCTAAATATGATCAGTCTTAGGTCCTGCTGTTCCAGTGCATGCTGGTGCACTTGCATCAATGGACTGTGCACAAGCTGGAAGGGAGAAGAAAGCTTCTGATGTCCTCCACATGTGGTAGACTTTAAATTGTTCATGAGGCTTTCGGAAAGTTTTGTGTTAGACGAAATGGGTAGCCAGAGTCTTTTTATAGCTTTGTTTCTCTTCTTTCTTAGCTCTTGTTATTTCTGGTCTTGCAGGAGTGGTGTCCTAATTAAAACATTCTGCCTTCTGAAGCCTGTTGGTCACATGTTAATTGTATTCTTAAATGAAAAAAATCAAATAAAATGGAATGGGAGAAGTCAGTTGGAAACTTCAGTTTTCTAATTTATGCTTAGATGTTTGGCTGGTACAGTTTGCTTCTCTAAATACCTCTGTATACCTAAATGATTAAGACGGATTGTTTTGTGGGTTTTCTAAGTTGTACATATTAAAAATACTTTTCTAATATAAAAATAAAGAAAAATGCATTCTTACTGAAATAGAAGTTGTAATTTAAGATGGCTTGATGTGGTAATGTGGATATTCTGGTTTCAGTAGAATCTGTCTTAAATAGCTGAGTTTTATTACTGTCTTTTCGCTGTTAACCCTATTTCTTTGAACACTCAACAGTTACCATTAAGAGCATGGTAATAGCACGTAAAGTACTCCTATAACTGATGGATTACACTAAACCCAGCGCTGTAGGTTGCCCTTTTTTTGCGGGGTCAACACGTATCTGGTTGGTTGTGGCAGGTAAACAAATGCCCTAGTCTGTAGTGGTTTTCCATCCTCAGCTGCCTTGTGAGGCAAAGCCTGTGCTGATGGAGTCGGATCAAATTGTCCTGCAGCTTCCTCTTGGGATATCTCAAGGGACTCTTCTCGAGGGACTCATCTCAAGCTGCTGTTGTGGCTGGAAGTGATTTGTCTAATGGTGTGAGTCCTGGCCAAAGAGGAAGCTGGAGGGGAGGTGGTTAGGTTGGGGGTGAGCTGGCCTTTTTCCGGACTGCTTCCAGCGGTTTGTTTTGGGGCAATATTTCCCCAGGAAACCTGGTATGCCTCTAGGTCTCATTTTCTTACCTGCTGGGTTTTCAGCTCTCTGTTACTCCTTCATGAGTTTTCTAAAGCAGCAGGCGCCAGTGCCCTGGAGCTTTCCGTGAGGACTACCAGCATTAACGTAATGTAAATATACGACAGTCTAGTCCTCTCTGTCCAGAAATCCTTCCCAAGTAACGTCATTGCTAAAGCCTAGATGCCTCAGAGTCATGAGATGCACTTTTATCAGCCCAGTTTCTCAGCAATGGTTATAAACTTGCGGTAGTGGGGTCAGGTAGTTCTTGGCACTGGAGTTGATCTTCCTTCTGCTGATGTGAAGTGCGGGCAGACCAGGTTAACACTTCTTGATGAATGCTGTAGATGTATTCCAGTTAGCTGACTTCACTTGTAAACCATTGAATGCTGGGTAGAAAAGCTATTTTTATAGTCTAAATGGCTGTCAGACCCAGTGCAGATACAGAAATTGGACGAATTATCTTCACATACCACTGCACAATAATCGGTAAGTCTAGACTAAGTTGGCAGATTAGTGTTTTCTATTAAACTTTCACCTGTTGGAACAGGTCATTTATTTGCTAGATTTCATCTTTACTCTTTGAACTCATTGTGATGAAAAAAGCTCCTGGAAGTTTTTCAAATACTATAACTTAAATGTAATAGAGAAGCAGAGCTAGACAGAACATAAATTATTTTTCTGATTTTTACAGGAAACTTGTATTACAGTCATGACTGACACTAGGGCTGGATTTTGCCCACTCTTTGACACTTGGCAATGTAAAACTGTCTGATTTTAAATGTTGGTGAACCACGACATTCATCCAGTGTATTACGATTCAGAGACAATACAGGGCTATCGTCCTCTGAGCAATTTTATCCTATTTTAGCAATAATCAGGTTGCTAGGAAGTAATTGCCATGCTGATGGAGCAGCAACAGAAGTTTAACTCTAGTTGCCCCAAAGTAATTTGTCCTGTGGAACTGTTGCTGTGTTTGTATTCTGCAACCACATTTGATAATGAGTTATTAATCTTCTCAATCTTCTAATTGACCCCTGTGAGTAGACCTCTGAGTCGATCAACAGGCTAACTCAGCTTGTGGGCCGGATGGGTGGCACTCCTTCATGCTAAAATGAAAAGTATTGAGAGAGTGAAGAAGATAACGAAGATAAACAAGTGATTTTTGTGTTGCATCGGCACTGAATCGAGATTACAATTTATAGTTGCAAAGTCCTCTTTCATTATTATAAGATTATTTCAGCAGCAGACAAAACTGAGTGAAGAACAACATGAGCAATGATTCACAGGTTAGAAGTTTCTAGATATTTCTTCCTCTTGAAATTTTTAATTGTGGACTCCTTGAATTATGAGACTAAAAACTAAGTATGACTTCATTGGAGCAGAGTAATTAATAGAAAATATTGACGGGTTCCCCCTGTTGAGAAGTGGTATAATCTGCCATGGCACCAAATGACTCATTAATAACTGGCTGGATCACGTGTTGAGTGATAAATCTTTATGATTGCAAATGTCTGAAAACCGCTTTTAGTACTTCAGCTGGAAACCGTGTATTTATGCAAGTTACAGTCCTGTACTTGCTTTCTCTAAGCAAAGGAAAAGAAATAACCGTGAAATTGAGTATGTGACCCTTTCTTCAGGACTAAAAAGTAAAAGCTGCTTCATATGTGTACTCACCTGTTGTTCCTGAGGTGATTACTGCAATCATTTACAGCCAAGGAGTGTGGGAGAAAAAATTATTTGCCTTGGCTGGTGCTGTGTGTAGCAACGGCCCTTGTGATGGATGGTCTGATTTACCAGTCTGAGACTAGCGAGATAGGCAAGCCAGGACACAAAGCAGAAGTAACAACTTAAACCTATCATTAGGTGAATGCCGTGTTCCTTCAGGACTTGGCAAGTACAGTGACAATTTGTCATTTCTGATTAATGTCACTTCTGATGTTTACAAAATGCGATCTTGCATTTGTGGTTTCACATTATACCTTAGCCCTTGTTACCAGCCTAGCAAAGCACGGTCTTGCCCCCGTTACAAAGCTCTTTGCAGCTCTTCACAGCCGGACAGGAAGGCAATGCTCGTACAAAATCTATCTGACTTTTAAATTTATTATTATTTCAGGTTTTGGCTAACTGTGACTTGTTTCCCACCAAGTACAGGCTTAGATCTACAGTGTCCTGTAAAAATGACTTGCAGGGGTGTGAGGTTGTGAAAGAGGAACTGCAGCCCTGTCTCCTGCCCTCATGCTGTAAAATCTCAGGTTTTTCCCTTTACCCTCAGATCTGTGCAGCTAATGAAGAAATCCAGAGAGAGAGGACATAGCATTGAAGAGCTAGGGTTGTGGAGGAGTTCTATAGCCCATCAGGGGCGTTCGCCAAGGTTAAACCCCCCTACTCACAAACTCCTCAGGGTAGACCTCCCAGATCCCATGCACCTGTGAGGCATGTGTCCTTGCAGTGAGGAGCTACTCTTAGCCCCGGGTCAGTTGTGTTGTACTTTGAGTTGAGCAAAACCTGAGGTGCAGCAAACAAAGATTTCTTTGTAAGCGTGGTCATCCTGAGAATTGTCATAGCAATCTTGGGGGGGAAATGAAGTTAGAGGTAAAATAGCCTTTCAGGAAATGGTTTAAGATGCTAGGGGTAGGTAGAAAAAGTGACAAATAGGAAACCTTTAGCTAATATAGTTAAAGCAGGCTTGATTCGGCTGTGTAAACAGAGGCATCTGGTCTTACTGAGATGCTCTAGGACATCCCACGGTGCCCATTTGCCCCTGCAGCAGGGAATGGGCAGTACATCCACCTTCCTGTGTCAGATCTGTGAGCCCCAGGGCGGGTCCTAGATAGCCCAAGGGCACTATGTGCTATAGAGGGGTGATGCAACCGAGTCAAGACAGAATGTACACGTACTTAATGCTGACCATTTGCAGCACACTTCAAGATGTCTCATTCCACGTCGCTGTTCCTATAACAATATGCGGACACGTGGGGAAAAAAAAAGGAAAGATGCTGCCTGAAATCCATGTTGTGGTGCTCTCAAGCTCTTACTAAGTTACATTCCTAACTTAAGAATCCATTGCACGCTTTGGCTGCAGCGGCTGATATCTTATTGCTGGTGTGATGAGAATTCATAGTTCTTAGAACCTGTGCAGCTGTGATGTGTAATATCTAAAGTGCTTGGCTACATGATTTGCTTTGCCAATATGTAATCCATTCCTTTTTTAATATTTCTTTCTTTCTACATAGTCGCATTTTTTCCTTTGTGTATGCTAATCAGACCCTCAATCAGGACTGCTATTAAGTTGAAATTTTAATTTTTTAAATTTTACTAACATTTCTTTGAGTTCAAAATCAAAGCATCTCAAAGCTGTACAGTTACTCAGTGCTACTGTCAAATTATTAAATGGGTAACTACTGAGAGAAGTTACCACCTCTGTGAAGCTTTGTTGTAGGAGACTGTAGGCAAGCCTGTGTTAGCACACAGTCTTTGCCCAGAAAAGGCTGTGGTCTGTAGCCACAAAATTCAGCCAACAGGCACGTGCATCAAAATGTTCTCTTCAGAAGACTTCTTCCATTGCGCTCATTCCTCTGTGTTTAGTGAACATTAGACCAAACATCAGTTTCTGAAGGGACCTGTGATTGCAACAGTGCTGTGTATTGGGCAATGCTTGGACATGCTGCAGTCATTTCCTTTTCCTCTGAGGCTGTAGGTTCCTAAACATCCTCATCTGCCTTGTAACTGGTGATAAACATCTCTGCTCAGAGGATTTGTTTAAATCGGATGTCTGCAGTATCCAGCTCTGGGTATTACTTCATTACTATGCTTGAGCGAGACCATATTTCTTGGAATTTAAAACCAGAAAAATCTGGAGTTAATATGGAAGGATAAAATAATTTGGGGGGCAAAAACCTCCTAACTTGTTCTGAGGGCTTTTGATCATGGGATGGAGAGGCATTATATAGTCTCACCACCTATCTGTACAGAAAAGATTAGGCTGTGCTGTTCTTACAGGTTTGTTTTGACTGACTCTGCGTATAAGCAGATATTTACTTTGGATTTTAGACCTGAATGCAAGCTGCATTTGTTATTCTATGTTTACCATCACCTAGACAGTAGGAGTGCGTGTAAAACTCATAAAAACAGCAGTATAACAATAGAGTATGAATTTCATCATTTTATCAAGAAAGTTGGCCAACACAGCTCCTGTTTACACAGTAAAAATTGTCTAATTGTCAGCTTTTTAAACCAAGAAATCTCCAGACCATCTGTCTAGTACGGGTTGGGTTTTTTGGGGAGCCTCAGGTAAGTCAGCAGTTTCCAAGGCTGGATACGCCTGCTGGTTATAGTGGTGGTATTAATCTACATTTTTATCTTGCCAAATTTGACGTGTTTGAAGAATTGCCATTGGTTTTACTTTTTAAAATTTTTTAAAATTCTCGTTAAGTAAATGAGGGAAGAATGAGAGAGAACTCTGCCATTTTGGATATTTTTAAGTTTTTAATCTTTCTTAGCAGTAGCTTTGAATGATTAATGTGAGCAAACGCCTTTTAGTGTGTTCTGCCAGTGGAAAATATACCCGAGCTTGTTCAAGTGCTGTTAATGAAAATGTTAAAAGCAGTGATTTGTTATTGCTGCTGCCGTTAGTTACTGTTTTATGAATCATATGATCTGCTGAAATGCACTTATTGCTATGCATCTGGTAACACAAACACACAAAAATCAAGCAAGAGAAAAATTTCTTAGTTAGCAACAAATCTGTTTGTGGAAAAGGACGCCCTCTTCTTTCAACTTAACACCCACCCCCCACAAAAAACAAAACCCCAAAAACCCCAAACAAAACACACCCACCCCCAAAAAACCCAACCAGCCAAAAAAACCCCCAACCAAAACAAGAAACCCACCAGCTTTTAGCTATTTTTAGAAGACAACATAAAGCCCACTGGCAAGCAGGGTTGCTAGACTGAGACCTGATAGCAAAATAAAAGGTAAACATTTCATGCCATAAAAATGTGGTTGTGAGTCCCACTGAAATCTGAGTGTTTTCTATGGACATTTTTTTTCCTTTGGGATAATCTCCTTTTTGCAGGTAGAAAGGATCTCTCTATGAACACTCCATCTGAGCAGCCTCTGAGTATCCCCTTCAGAAGCCTGCATGCTAAGCCTGCTTGGGTATGGCGAGCTATTATCCTCGGCCGTTACCAGCCTCTCCCACTCAGAGACCAGCGTCCAGCTCTTCTGAATTTATCATCCGAACAGAGCTGGGAAGGCTTTTCGTAGTGCAGTCCCTTGTTTACCTGTGTTTTCCTCTACTCGGGTTGGCTTTTCTCACAGATCTGCTTCCCTGAGGAATGGCTTTTTAACAGTTCCTACCGTTTTTCTTTGCTGTGAGGTTGTGGCATCTGCAGGATCAATCGAGCCGAAGTCCCCAGCGCTGTGTGTACCTCAGAAGCTAACGGCAGCAAAAGCTGTGCTCTCCCTAGCTGGATTCCCTCTGGAGTCCTGGCTGGCTGAGCGTGGTTTTATGTGGCGAGCATTCACGCTTTCATATGATAATCCTTTTATATGGGCTCAGTGCAAACGGAAGGGATTATCTCCTGTACTAACGATGACACTTCTTCAACACTGACGCTATCTTAAAGCTTTGTGTATTAGCGTAGATTATGCTCACAATTGCTTTCTATTCTGCTTTAGATATGCACATAAATTCTAGCTTGAGAATTTCGTAAAAATGATGGATGAAGAGAATTTGCGGAGCCTTAGGTAACTGATTGTAAGTTACAGTGTGATCACTTAACATCCTGTAGTTCGCCTGTTGGCGTTAGAGCTTACATACATAGTTACAATTTAACAATATAGCTTCATGTAAAGTCAGAAGTCTTGTTACGCATTTTGTAGCTGTTGATAAACGTACTTATCTGTCACTGATATACTGCTGTCCCTCTTCCCAAATGTAACCTCTATAGCACGCCATGATAATACTGTTCAGAGGCCTTAAATAATTATTATATTTTTGGGAAGGGTTGAAACTCGCTTTAAAATAGATTCACATACCATACATTATTACACTGCCAAGAAGAACATCTTCAAAGAACAACTACATTTTATCCTTGCCACTAGATAGATGCCATAGATGTGAAACACGACTGTTTATTCTCTTTCTGCACTGACCTGTGTTTTTACTCTTGCCTCTTGAAGAAAAAGCTGACATTCCCACTGGAAAAAAAGTAAGGAAGGTTCTCAGCGAGGAAAGAAGCTTACTGTGGTGAAGCAAGCAGCACGATGAAGGGCTGTGAGCCTCCCGTAGGAAGACTAGGCTTTCCCAACGGAGGCGAGACAATGATTTATTACATTGTCACAAAAACTGCTTTTTTAAACTAGGCAGCAAGTTACAGCTCAAATTGTCGAAAACCATGAAATGGCAAGATGATCGAAGTAACTGCAGTGAAATAAATGCGTCCAACTGAATGAATATTTCATTTCTCCTGTGAAATTGTCCCAGAGGATTGGTGTGATGCTGTCAGGGTTTAGGGGCTGCTGTCAGAATGACTCTTTCTGAATATTCCTTGGAACAATGCAGCCAGAGAGGATGCTGGAAAGGCTCCTGATTTCCTCTGGCTTTCAGTGTCTATGCTGAAGTCCATTAACAGAGTCAAGAGAGATTCCAGATTTACTGATATCTGAGAAGTCAGACTGGTTTCTGAACACAAACCAGAGTGCTTTGGTACTCGGTCAATGAGTGAGCAAGTTGTCTTTTACAGTTCGTGCGGGAGTGAAAGAGCCTGTTTGTGTTACAGAATGATGCTCAAATGCCAGGTCTCCTTGTATCTAATTATTTGGGTACCTGAAGAGAAACCGATACACTTGTGTGTCCATACCCAGGAAAAAAAAGACAAAATACTAGTGAGTTTTATCACCGTAGATAAATTCAGGAGACACCGGTAGCATTATAGTATACTGCAGACCAGGTACCTTTATAGCAGATATTGCACCTCATAATTCAGCATAAAATTGACTCTACACCATAGGAATGCTACACTTCATTGCTTAAGATTAAGCAAACAGCTGTACTTCACAATTTATCTTCTTTTACTTTGAAAGAATATAAGAATAATACAACAAAATAAAAGTAAATGCAGTAATCCAGGTGTTTTTTGTTATGTATATTCAAACAAACATTTATTTCCTAGCAGCAAAACTACTTGTTTTGAGATCTGAAAAAAAAAAATACTGAAAACACATTATTAGAGATGTCAAATATCAATAAAAGACTAGAATCTTAGGCTGTCATTTTTGGTTGAAACTTTTTTTATACTTAGCTTTCACTAGTTTGTAGGGCTTTGTTGAAGGGAAAGGAAAACAAAACCAGAACTCTTCCATGGGGAAGGGAAGGGGGAAGATGGTGCCTCATCAATACTAATGTCAACAGAGCAGTGGAGCTGATTACTAACAATATTTGTCTACTGACTGATTTCTCCTGTCTACTTTAAACCTTAACACTTGCATGCCAGGAGAAACCTTTCTAAATTAATTTGCCATTGAATTATTGCCATTAGTTTGAAGGCTGTGTTTGAGCTTTTGATAGAACTTTGATTCAAGAAATCCTGGATAAGAATCTCTTTCCATGTGCAGGTAAATTATTCTCTGTGCTTCATCGAAGCAGGACCGTGTAGGCTCTTGGATATTCCTTGTAATTTCTTTCCTGACACGACTGTCAATGTGAATCTGAAACGGAAAACGACGTTACTGAAGTAGCACTGAGTATGTGCAAAGGGTAAAGAGGATTGAGTTTGGGAGACCTGTACTGAATGCCCCTTATTTATATCTTTTTATGTACCCTCTAATCTAAAATCAGCACCTAACCAAAAATGAACATTGGTTCTAACAGAGCGTCTTTCTCCTTACAATTCCAGAACTCCCCATCTTGTTATAAATTGACCAGTTTGCTCTCTTCTGGTGTCTGATTTAGTAAAAGGTATGTCAGTGGCTCTATGGGGACTTTTCTCCCATGAGGGCAAGAAGCCTGGGAGCTATCTGAATTTCCCCATCTGCCCCACATCCTTAATGGAAAAGCCAGTTGAATCCTGACGGTTGTGATCAGTGGAGGTCAAGAGCAGTGGTAAAGTCGCTGTTGCTGGGCCCATGTGTAGAATGTACAAGACTTCAAACCTTAGGGAAGCTGAGTGATCTGTGTTTGATTACACGGCTTCTAGAAAGAATGAGAACACAGGTATGAGTTAGGCAGAGGAAGAAATCCTGCAGACATGGTTTGCATGGAGTGGCTGTGGTGGAAGGAGTAGCAGAAAGGTGCTGGCATCCAACCCCCCTTCTTTTGCCAGAAATTGTTCCTAGAGCTAAGATTAGATCCCTGAAGAGGCAGCCTGACTTTCGACTTCTAATGAGTCCAGATGCCTGGAAGTGCACAGTACTGGTGAAACCCCGCTGCTAAAATTAGAGATAAGATAAAACTAAGCCCATATGTCGACCTTGGTTAGGAACAGTTTTGATTCCTAGGGCTCTTCTGCTGCATTTCCAGAGTTTGCAGCAGGTAAGTTGAAGTGCCATGGATGTGTAAGAGTGGAAAGATCTAGCTATAGGAAAATACACCAGATAAACTAGGAACTTTGGACGATCCATTAGCTCATGATGAATTACATTGCTTTTTTGATCTTGACTTTGTTAGTGTTGAGAGGAGTGCTCTGAAGACGTGAAGTTAGTGCTGATGTCTTCCATGGGTTGGGATCCTGCTCTTTCGGAGGAGTCACTTGAGTTGCACCTTTTTAAATGCTGCTGAAATTTGAATACAAACTAGGTTTAAAATCCTCATGAGTATCTACCCTTTTAGAGCAGTACCTAGTTCTTGTGTTAATAGTGAATACCAAGAAAATGTGAAATCGGTGTACCCTGAAGACTTAGAAACCAGAGAGCCAATAGCAAGATTCAAATACATACATTTTTAGGGAGGAAAAAAAAATTACACAGCTTATTTTTAACCATTCTGATTTAAGCCCTTTTTTTGATTAATGAATTTGTTGGCAATACTGACATTTCTCTTTTGGAAATGCAGATGCCTTGCTGAGATTCCTATAGCTGCACATGCTAAAAATAAAATATATCAGAAAATGACAGAAAAATGTATTGTCTTGCCAAGTGGCATTTAAAACCAACAAAGCAAGCTTTCATATTTCCTCAAGTTTTGGATTAGTGGGAGTGGGTTAGTAATTTTAAAGCAGCAGCTGCTCTTGGCCAGCATTTGAGAATCCAGCTGAGCTGGTTTTGGCTTGCCCCTCAGTGTCAACGGGGAGGCTGTATTTTGAGACCCTCTAATACTTTTAGTGTTGTGTGTATACTAGAAAATAATCCCTCCTGATTTTTCGGTTTTGTCAGTCTGCCAGAGGCAGTAAAAGCCAGTATTAGCTTATTTTTGTAATGCCTGTAATAAGCAGGAAATGTTAAATGTCATAGAGCATGAGTGTCTGAACAGGAACGACTCCGGTTTTGTCTAGCCCCTTGTCAGGAGAAAAACCAACCCCACTGGCAAAAGTTTTACACACAAATCTGTTTCCCTAAATCTTGTGCTGCTGGAAGCAGGAAATAAGCTGTCGTGGAACCTTTCTTTTAGCCCATTTTACAAAGGGGATAGCACTAGGTAGGGTTTTTACTTTGTTAATTTATAGCTATTCTTCCGAAGAACAGAGTAAAGTGTACGCGTAGCAATGGCATCATCCAAAATCTATTGAAATTGTATCAGTGTCCCCTGGATCAGATGCTGAAAAGAACAGAACAGATCCAAGAACTTGGTTCTTAATCTAGTTGTGCCTTTGGCTTGTGTCCTTGGTGGGTATAGTTGAAAGATTTGCCTAAAGACAAAGATGTGAAGGCAAGTACTAAAATCCTGGGCGCAAGAGTCTGGGGAGGATGAACAGCAGCAGTTTTCACTCCCTTTAGTACAGGAGGCGCTGGGCATTTGTTGTTGCTCTTGGAAAGCTACGTTACGTGTCAGGCATTTCTGTTAGAGAAAAAAGAGCTCGTGTTATTGTGTGTCACCTCGTTGGGAGCCTGGGCTTGACTGTAACTTGTAAAAAGTTTCCTGGCCATGGAAATTCTTTTCTTCTGTGACGTGACCTTCTTATAGGCTTCACAAGCAAACCGGAATTCTATTTTTTCATCACTATGCTACAAGCATTATATTGAAAGTCAGAAATCCCAGCGGTGCAGTGCTCTGAGCTTTCCTGTGTCTAAAGACATTGAGCGCTACCTGTCACCGGGTGGTAACGGCCATGGCACGCCTGCCTGCTACGTGTGCTGCAATTTTGTCTCTCTTAAAGGTTTTCCATCGTGCGCCTTCTCCCTGTGCTCTCCCTGCAAACTGGGACGTGCTAGGTTGTTTGCTGTTAAAAGTTAGGATGTTGTTAGCTGCACTGCAAGTCAGTGTGACACTGATTTTGATTCATGGGAACTGTTTTCAGTAATCCATCTGGGAGTACCATCTTACATTTACTTGTTACCAGCTTTTCAAGAGACTGGGACCATTGTAGCACTTCCTCCAAAGACATCCTTGAAAAAAGGAAGAGATTGTTGTAGGATTATCTGTGAGTCAAAGAATAAAAAAATTTAAATGCAATTAAATTATTGAAAATCTTTCCCCTAATTTAAATAAGAGCTGTATGAAGCAGATTTAAAAAATGTTTTTCGGTGTGTTGTAGATCTTGTGCTTGCTGAAGCAAATATTCTTCTTGCTGAGTTCCATCTCAAGGTGCTCCCATGTAATTCCTCTAGAAATGGCATTCACCTACTTAAATTGTGCTTAGGAGAAGCACAAGGAAAGTACTAGTGTTCTAGATAGCAGCTTCTTTGGTTCGGGAATCGTTTTATAGTTTGAGGTGTTGATGTTTGTATTTAGTAGCAAAGTCTTTGAGGGCTCAAGATCTTCTTTTAATATTTAAAGGTCTTTGACATCTGGGTTGGTTTATCAGCTGGGAGCTGAATATAAGCTCTGGACATAAGGTAAATAATGAAAGGGTAATCCAATCTTAGTGGTAAGGGACTTGCATCTCCCTGCAGCTGTTTACAATGCAGTATGACACATTATTACTAATCCAGACAGTTCTTGGAGGTGACTTCAATCCAATTTCCTTCTTTCATGTTTGTATTCTTAAGCACTAACTTCATAAGCTTGCAGGAGTCTCCTGCCTGATTCTGGGAAA
>NW_010387975.1:19769-44193 GCF_000710305.1 Buceros rhinoceros silvestris | reverse complement strand
GAAGTAGTGAGATGAGAGACTAAACAATTTTAAAAAACCTCAGATGTTTGAGGGCCGTTAGCTCCATTTAAGTGCATGTAGGTCCACTTACACCACCTGATTTACAAGCATTGCAGTTATAGGACATCGATGCTGGTAACTTGGAAAAAATGTTTATGCTTATATTAGCAGAAGAAAACACAAGGGATGTATTCCAGTAGGTGCTTTCCGTTATGTGACCGTCAAACTTGGGAGGAGATCCCTTCTCAATGAGTATTTTGATTTCAAATGTACCACGTTTTTGATGGCAGCTACTTAGTGTCATAGAACTTTTGTTAATTTAAATTAAAAGCAAAACTGTTGAGTGCTGCATGATACTTCATAGATTTCTGCCGCACAACAGCCCTTAGTAGCTTTGTAGCCTTTGTAACTGATAATCACCCGCTTGTTTCTAATTTGATGTAATCCTTTCTTTCTCTGAAAGAATACCTGCTGTGACACACTGATTATTTTGTCACGCTCTCCTGATCGGTCTGATCTGATCAGGGAAATACAGAGTAAGAGAAATTCTTCCCCTCTCAAATCGTGCTGTCAATAACTCTCTAATTCAAGTAACCCTTGCCAGTAAAATACATATTTCTTTTCCTTCTCGTGAGTTACAGACCTCCTGTCTGTATAAACGCATGAAGTGTGTGGTTACGGGGAGTGAGAATCTCTAGTTCTTTGAACGCTTTTTTTTTTGCTTAAGAACTGCTTCTGAGTCATTCCCTTACTGACGCAGATGATTTTTCACCTCCGTCGGCAATAGCTCTTGTATACAGAACAAGGGACGTTCTTGTCTGTCTCACTGAGCATCATCGGTAGGGCCGTCTTATTTCCACTTCTGAGTATTTGTCTTTAGCATCAATCTGTGAAGCAGAAAGAACGCTGCCTGATGGGGCAGCTGACATGAGGGAAAATCTTTGTACCTTTTTACTGAACTCTTAAAATGGGGAAAATATGGAAGGCACTGAGGGCAATATGAACGTGGGTCATTAGGATCTGTATTAATGCCACTTTCATACCTGCTGTGCCAACAGTACACTTCTTGCTATGCTGATTTGCAGCATGATTGAATTTGTTGAAGTACATCTCCTGAAAAATATGGAATATTCCACAAGAGTAACTAAGGCTTTCAAACTGGACTCCAAACTTTAAATTGGAAAATGCTATTGTAGCGCCTTGTGAGAGCTATTGTTCTCTTATGTGTGAGAGGTTTCCCTGCCCACTGCTGGCTGGGAGAGAAGTCCTTGTCCAGAAGGCTCTTTTGGAAATGCTGTCTGGAATTCTGCCACTTAACCTCACCCAGATGGCAGTTTCAGGAGTTGCCCAGCACATCTCCACATTGCTGTGGAGGACACTTTTTTCTCTAATCAATAAATCAATACCATGTATGATCTGATACTGATTGGCAGCTGTGTTGGATAGAGGCATTTCACCACCCCAGTGTGACATGCCAACCAAAGTTCTAGCTATAGTTGGCCTCCACTGAGTTGGTGGCAGCTGAGGACTTGCAGGAGTCACTTGGCCAAGTCCTTTACCCATCAGGTGTATTCAACCTTTGACCGCAGTCTGAATTCTTTTAAAGGATTGACCCGAAATATTTGGTTTAGAAATTCTTCGCAGGCCCAAATCTGGACGTAACGCAGGGACTGGATTAGGCATGTGCCTGTTTAGTAGAAAAGAAGCTCCCATGGGAATATACCACCCTTCCACTAAAGAAATGCCAGTTCACACTTCATACACCGTGAAGGAATTGGCTGTATGACGGTGGTCAGCTGGGACAGTTGGGAAGATGTTGTGCTTGTTTGCATGAACTGAAAAAACCCTTCCACGCTGATTTTGAAGGTATTTGTCTCTCCTGCACAGACAGCTGCACGTGCTGCAGAACACAAGAGTTTTATCGTTACTTACTTTGAACTGATCCCATTTTCTTCTGATTTGAATATTTTGCGAAGCCAACGAGTATTTGGACTCATTCTCCTGAACACAGAAAACGTGTGAGTTTTAAACCTGCTGTGCTCAGTTCTGACTCTCTAAAATTCCACTTAATCCAGTATCCATATAGCAGTGCAACCAGTTCTAGCAGTATTCTTATTTTATGCTTCTAATCTTTATCTGCGAGTCATGGCTGAAGCACTAGGCCAAAATATTTTTTTGTAACATATTAAAAAAAAAATTAAACAGTCCAGTGGATGTCTCAGGGGAAAAATGGAAGTGTTAATAATTCTCCCTCTTTACTTCTCCAGTCATAAAGAAATTACAAGTTTGATCCTGACCCAAAGCAGAAGGAAACCAGGAATCTTTTCTCTGAAATGTCAGGGTGACCTGAATCGGAGCTCGATACTGAGTAACTTTGGAAGTGTTGGAGATTAACATTGATACTTGTCCAACAAATACATCAAAGTCAATAAAAATTTGCAATAAAAAAATTTTTATAGAGATGATATCAATAAAAGTGTAATTGATTTTTATTAGAAATGAGGCATTCAAGAATATTTGACTAAAACCCAAAATTTAAAATATCTTGTGACCCATGTTTGTTTCTTCTTCTCTGGCTGTCAAGAGATGCCAAATTCTTTGCAAAGAATTACCCCCACAGGGCAGTGGCTAAGTTTGTATGGACCTGCCTGAAATCAAAACAATAGTCTTACATGTTATTTATTTAAACGCAGTTTCTTCCACATCTAGGTTAAACCGGCACATACTGCTCTTACCACTCCTTTTATCATTCAAACCGAAACAAGTGGTAAAACGCAGGACGAGGCTCTGTCTCCCCGTGTTCTGAACCTGTGCAGTGGCTGCAGTTACCGGCAGCCTTGCTGCCTTTGTTTCCCTGACCTGTTGACATTGATATCCTGCTAATTAATTCCTTTAATGTCCATTAATATCCTGTTTCCCAGCCAATTTTGCATTATATGAGAGTTCTACCCAGCAGATTTCCTATAGGGTATCGAAACTTCTCAACTCTGCCCGAGTGCTGCTCGCGCTCCCTGCAGCCCTCAGTGGCCATTGCCCCGCTCCTGCGTTTGTGGAATTGTCTGAACTACGCTCTCTGCTTGGTTTCTGTGTGACTTCCTCTGCTCTTACCTATTCATTTCACTAGCAAGTACTCATCACGCCCTCTGCCTTAAAGTAATCTCTTAAAGTGACACAATATTCCATGTTTCAAATAAAGTTATGGGTTTAAATTCTAGCATACAGTTACCGCTTATCACCTGATGTTAGATGATTTTACCCACTGCCTTCATTTTGGGTGTCCTCAGGTTGCCATCATCAGTCTTCTATTCACTGAAATACAACAACACACATCCTTTGTGGCTCTTCTGTAGACCTGGAGAAGCCTGTGTAGGTTGCCTGCTATACAGAAGTGCTCAAAAAACACTAGATGAAGCAATGTTAAGTAACCTAGTTCTGCTACTTCCATCTACATTCCAAGTGTCAATAATCAGTATTTTTTTTCTTGTGGTGGTTACTGCGTGAAGTCACATTTGTATGAGGAAATGTTATTGTTCTGGGGTACTGTTTTAATTTGAGTTAGAGGCTTTAAGCAAATGTTGTTCCCCAGGGCTTGTTGAGTACACACATTTGCAAAGCATGTATCCAGGGCTTGGTGATCTCTCTCCTTTTCACACAAGAATCATTTCCTAGTAGACTGAGGAACAAAGTGTGTTGATTTTATCTTTTTCAGTGCTTCTTTGGCATGTCTTCTGTCCACTGTATGAGGCATAGTCTATGCTTCATTACTTGAATGTTGCTTGTTTCTGCTGGTAATAGTCCTAAAACAGGACGGGGAGAGTAGACAGAGCACAACATGCCCTTGAGCAACTGGTGTCGGTTTTGAATCGGCTCATCTTCACAAGCGCAGCCTGTGACTTTACCTGGGTAAGTGTCCTATCTCCTATTGCAAATGGTTGCCCACCTACATCTTAACTACTTAACGCAGCTTTGCACTGTTCTGCTAACTGGGTCTGGACCGTGGGAGCTGTTTGCGCCAGTTACATATAAATAGCATAGTCTCCTTTTTGTTTGCTCGGTATAAGGCTTTATTGCTACGAGTCCACAAGTTCTTTCAGGTGTAGGATTTGCGCTTCCAGCAGGTCTTGTAGTCACAAAGAGAGTCCCAGGGTCATGCTTCCAGAGAAGGAATTGCCTGTCTGATAAAAAGTGAATCTACATCCCGAAGTTATTCACGTCTGTAAAAGACACGCAGTCCTGATCTGGAAATGACTGCTGAGCTGTTGGTGTATCTTACATTGGAAAAGCATCAGGAAAACCGCTTTGGTAGATCAAAGAAAAACATCTCTTAGTTTTTCAGGGTGCCACATACACTTTGATTTTTTCAGCACTCTTATGCTGTAGCAGTAAATCTGTAAACTGCCTCACATCACAGTTTTTGGTACACAATGCAGGTTTCAGCAAAGCCTTCAGAGAGAAGCCGCTATATGAAAGCTCTAATTAATCGCTTTCTCTAATGTCACTCGGTTTAGTTTGTACTAAGAGTACTACACAAAATATTCATAAAACTGGGAATAAAGTTGCTTATACATCAGAAATATTTCTAAAATGAATGCTTTTTCTCTTGGCATGAAGTTCTCAGCATAGCAAAAGAGGCGCTTCCCTGCCTATGCTATACTTTCCTGTTAATACTTGGAAGTACAAGACCTCATACTTACAGAAACACTTCTTGGATAATTTCCCTTGGTTAAAAAGTTTCATTAAATAGTTGCATTTGTAGGGATAATTTTCCAAATCCCTTGATCTATTTTTTGCTGCATTATTTTATTTTAGCATAGAAGATCTTACTACCCTTTAGCTGTGTCTATGCTGCTCGTGTTAGTGCCCAACTCTTTTTTTTTTTTTTTTTTTATACCATAAACAAAGAGCAGCTGTGGTTTCTATCACAAAAAGTTCAGCTGGACTCTGGTGCTCCAGATAGAGGCTGTTTGCTCTGAAATTATCTTACCTCCAGCAGCGAAGATTGAAATCTTGCATGCGTTGTCCCAGTTTTGTGACATGTATTTTCCATCCCTTTATCAAAGTTCTTTACATGAAATTGGAAGTGTGTGTTGAAATGAGACAAAAGGCAAAAGTGCCCTTGCGCTAAAACCTAACGAAACTTTCCTCCTCTTACAGGCAGCATTATGAACTATTTTGGATTGACATGGGAAAGCCTTATTTTCTGCTCTGACCTGTCGCTGTGAGGCTTTTACGTGCTTCTAACTGGTCAGCTTGGTATTGCACACCATCTGAGTGATGCCAGAGCAGAACTTGCTGTGGAAAGAGTTTCCTCTGCCGTTTTTCTCATAGCTGTTGCCCAGGTTACGGTCTCATTTTAGATCGGGAATTGATATCTACATTTAGCTCATTCTTCTCTAGCCGAGTGTCAGTGCAGGGCAGTGTAATGACACTGAAGTCGCTCTGTTCGTGCTGGTGATAGGCTGGTCTGTGGTGATACTGGGGCTTTGGGAGTAAGCACCGTATCAACTAGTTGTTGTAAATTAGTTACGGAACAGGGGGAAAAATAAAAATCTTTACAGAGAGCTTTCTGTCCTTTCCAGGGGTAGTTGTGAGTTACGGTGTCTGGATATTTGCTAGTGTCTACAAGGCACAGACTGACCATGTCAGGAGGGAAGAGTTGGTCTCCTCCCTGCTCCCCCTGGCAGCCCAGCTGTGTGCAATGTCCAGTGTTACTTTCAATCTTACCTCTCTGTTCGGAGTCATCTTTTTTCTCCTACAACTTCTCCTGAGCAAAGCATGAGCTGTGCAGTATTCAAACTCCAGTGGAAGTTTGAACCTAGGATAATATAGATTGCTCATTTATTTTACTGCAGCTCACCCTACAGGCCTAGTGTAGAAGGATGAACATCCCTTTTCCGACAGTCATGACTCTGTCAGGGAGGAAATGTGTGTGGTGTGCACCCCTGCAGCAGAACCTGGCGGCTGGGCAGGGCAGCCTAAGAACCTGCTTGCAGGGAACTCGCCTTGGGACCCAGCCTGTGTTTATGGAAAGGGAGGCACAAATATCACAACACAACCTGTTTTCTGTGGATTGCGATATCGTTAAACCTTCCTTTGTACTCGTCGTACCTTCACACGGGTGTTTGGAGTATTTTATTACAACGGGGATGGGCCAGGGCAAGTGTCTGTGTAATGTAACTTGTGTCGATTATTCAAACGCAATAGCAAGTCGATCCAACTTTCCCATGTCTCCTCAAAAGTAATCCTTCTGATGCCTGCAGATACAGCAGTTACATACTAAAAGCATCTGAGGGAAGTAACTTTGACCTGAACTTGACAAGCTAAAAATGGCTGTAAAGAATCCTTCTTTAAAAAGTCCTTAAAATAAAAACCAAAAAACAACAGCAACAAAAAGAAACAAAGTCAAGTTAAAAAAACCCCCTCAAAACAAAAAACAAACAAACCACAAAACAACCCCCCAAAAAACCAAACCATGCAAATAAATGAGACTCCGGCAGAGTTACAGAATGAAAATCCCAGTTATATTGATAGTCTGCACTGGTGATTTAACCGTTTACATGTATTTTGTAAAAGCCTTGTGTGTACTTCCCTTCATATGAATGTTATTTTGCAAAAGCTTAAATATATCTTATTTTTCAATAAATATTATTGGCATTAAAGGATAGCCCAGCTAAAACTTAGTATTAAGATGAACAATAATTAACTGTTTAGGGCTTTTTTTTTTCCCTGTCACCAGCTGATATTCATTTTCAGGACACTGTATATGAAATAATTCTTTCATAAATGTAAATTGTGCAGTGGCTGAGTATCAGTAACCAGTGATTTTGTGTTCAAATATTTTTTACACATTACAGACATGAAAAAAATACTGTAACATATCTTGAAATTGAAGTGAAATAGTTTGTTGGGTTTTTTCCCCACGAGCTTGTTTTTTACAATACTTCTCCAAACCCCCTGTACTTGACTCGTGCAGCGGGAGGTTATTTAGGTGCAGAATTTGTTGCTTATTTCCCATTCACAGTTTTTTCGGTATCCTTGACCATGCTCTTACCCACGGATTTTCCTGGTTATCTCCAGGCACTTAGGGCTGCCTGAGCGCCGTAGCACTGGGTGGCTGCCTTGCTGGCAAACGTCTCCTGGACCAGTGCAGAGTAACTCTAAACCCAGAGAATCTGAATCAAAGACGGAGGGACCCTGAGGAGCTGTGGATATGTTCCTGCCTGCCACTGCAAGAAATCCGTTGTCTTACTCTCCACAGGACCGCTATTGTTTAAGGTTGTTGCTGTTTCATTAAACTTATTGCAAATAGGATTTTACAGCTTGTTTCTCTGAGTCAGCTGCCCTCCACTACCACCCTTTCATAGCTTGGTACCCAGAACAGTACCTTTCTACTTCCCCATCCAGAATGTTTAAAGCACGAAGTGGATGGTGTACTCATCAACCGGGTATGGTCCTTCACTGAAACGTGATGGAACTAAATCAGACCCTTCCTTCTATTACATAGACACTCCACTAGATGTCACCGGGTATCACCCTGAAGGAGAAGGTATCGCTTCTGTGTGCACCAGTTCATCCTGTGATGTCATGAGGGTGGCCATGGGGTGCAGGCTGTGAGGAAACTCTCTACCCTTTCATTGTAATGAACGGTCTCATCTATGAATCCTTACCCGGGTAGGTGAGATATGGAGACAAGCAGGTAGCTAAGGCATACATTGAACAGGCTGGTTAACACGGCTTCCGATGCAGCCTTGTTCCTTTGAATTGCTTCGGTTGCCACGTGTACGGGCAAGGAACAGTGTTAGTGCCACGAGGACATGTGCTGAGTAGGAGTCAGTTATTGCTTGGTTCGTGGAGCAGTTGAGCTGGACATGCTCTTCATGCAAAGAAAGAAAATGGTGAGGAAAACTGAAAAGCCAAGGCATCAAAACAGAGAAAATGGCTATGCCATATGAGAGCTGCTGAATTTGTCAGGTGTTCTGGCCTGTTCTTTTTGCTAGAGATTAGCTATTACTAGCCAGCCAGTTTAGACAATATATGTTGACCATCTTGATTACAACAATTTTTTCTTATCAGTGAAGATAAAGCTCTCAGATGAGTTCTTGCTCATAGTCTTGTATTTCCTTTTCTATTATCTTGCGTTCACTTATCCAGTAGCATCTTTGTTAATCCTCATGCCTTCTCATTCTTTTCCTTGCCCTTATGTTCATTTTTTCCTATTTGTGTTTCTATTTTAATGCTCTTCTGCTCAATAAATCTGTCACCCACCTACATCTGTTTCAGACTAGTGAAGATGGAAGTACTGGCTGTCTCATTCTCTGTGTGATACCCATTCTTTCCACCTACCCACATTTTCCCTTCCTTTGTACGTTGCTACTCTTTCTCCTGCAGGGCACCCACGCGCTGGCATTCGTGAATGTAGGAACGCTGCTTGCTGGGGCTTGCCTGGTGCTCGCATTCCTGATGCAGTGTCTTACAAGGGCATGGTAAATAGGAGCACCGAGGGTATGCCTAGAGATCTAGGGCCAAGATCAGAAAAAGCAGTAAAACATTAAGAGGCCTTTGTTTACCTCGAGGAGAGCACAAAGTGGATGCTCTGATTTAGGTGTCCTCCTTGCTCTTTGAGTGGGCGTAGCATAGGAATAATGGATCAGTGTTCCTGCTTATCGCTTCGTGCAGCAATTGATGTTTCCAGCAGATGGTCCTGTTTATCTGGTTGCATCTCACTTGGTGGCTTTTATCAGGTTCTGTTTGAAACGCTTATTGCTGTATGATTGAAAGGAGCCTCAAGACAAGTTAGGTTCAGTCTGCAGCAAAGATCTGCTCATGGGGAAGCAGGGAACTGCGTTCACAGGTTCAGCTCCTTACTGTAGGCCACGATAACCAAGAAACTGTCTGCAACTACACAGATGACAGAGCGCTTTCTGTTTCTGGGGACAGTGGCCTGCTTAGTAGTCACTGACTTCAAGAATTTGAATAGTTTCTGTATCAATTGCTTTAGCTTTTATCGACAAGGTTGGACAAATCCTAGATTGTGACCGGTCTCTGCAAACTCTATTAGCAATCATTTGCTGAGTGAAAACAGACTGGGCCAGATGAAAACTTTACCTCAGTTCTACACAATGACCTTTCTCTTCCCTTTTCCTTCCTAAAAGCTGTGATGTCATTGTGTGAGCCTGATATTCTGCGACCGTCAAAGCAGAACAGGAAATCCTGTGGCTGCAAGCTTGGACTAGTTTTTACATGAACTTCAACCCTCCCATTCCATTAGGCTTTCGAGAGGTGGGTACTGTGGTTTGGGTACGAAGCACTGTGTGTCCTTAGCTCTCTGTCACATTGCGTGCACGTGTGCACAGAAGCTCAGCCGTAAACAAGGGCTACTTACGCTTCCAGCAAGGGTACTCCTTTTGAGGATGCCAGTTGTCCATCCTGCAGTTCTTTGCTTAGTGTGAAGTTATTACTTACAGTTTGGTCCAAGTTTGTCAGAATGTTTGACCGAGTCAGTCCAGGGTCCCCCTATCCTCCAGATGTTTGTGCCAGCACATGAACAGCTCCTGTTTGGACTATGGGCTTTGTTTGAACATCCTGAACACGTTCACTATTTCCTCAGACTGGCATGAACAAGCATGTTGTCTTACTCAAACTCATGGCTGATCAAATTCTGTTCAAAAAAAGCACAGACCTTTCTCGTAAGTGGTATGAAATTCATGGCATAGTAGGTTATTATTATTATGCCAAGGGTGTTTACTTTGTTCGTTTTAAGAGGTGGTCCTCTAAGAGCAGAAGCCCTCTGACCACAGTAACTTGAAAAAAACCAAACCCAACCCCCCTCGTGACTCAGGTGATGTCAAGTTTGTAGGCAGTCGTGCTGTCACGTCAGTACTTTGGCTGGATAATGAACTTTGAAGAGAAGCATTGCTAATCTGCTCTATTTCTCTTTGCACACAAGTCTGGAGTGAACCTGAAATGTTTACATTTCTGCATGTCATATTTGACTCGAGCTCTTTTTAGTTTTATTAATGAAAGAGACCACGTGAAAGCTGGCCACCAGACTGGTTTAAATAAGTGCTTTAAGGCTGTGTTGTGCTTAGGCTGCTTGGAGAAATTGAAGGGAGTTGCTCAGTAGAATTTAAATGTTGATCATCTTTGGGGTCTTCCAAGAGAGTACTTTCTAGGACTGTTTTGAGAAATGAGGGGAATTGGTTTATGTCCAAAATAAGCACATCAGTTCTTGGGTGTTGTAAATCTCCTTTTTGTGACTAAAAGCTTTGAGGTTGTATTTATCCAAACAAAGACACGGATAACCTTAACTCCTCTCTGACTTTGTTTCTGAGCATCCAAGATGAGTTTATATCACCCAATGAGTATTAAGAAAGAACTTGTTTTGCAATTCCTGTCCGTGTTTAATGACTACAGATTTAATCTTAAACTTCATTTATAGACATTACACTCCGATACAATCAACCCACGTCTCTGAATGGAAGATGAGAACATCTAATTTTTCCACCTATTGTCATCTATTTTTGCTTTTCAAACTCATTTCACAACCATAAAGGACATGACATCCGGAAAGCCTGTTACTTCAGAGCGTGGGCAGGGACGGGTGACACTCAGGGGTCTAAGGTGATGAATTTGTGCTATTCATCACCATCTCAGCTTTAATTTCCTTCCTCCTTCGCTGTGTGTAGCTATAGGATGACTCTACTAACAGGCTTCTGTGGATGGTCTTTTCAGTATATGGCAGAGAATGATACTCTGTTCTAGCATATTTTTAGTTTTATTTGGGATGTTAAAAATATCTGTTTCAGGGAATGCTTTTAGAGAAGGCTTTCCAAACTGGGGAGGTTAAAGTTAGTCTTCTAAATTCACATTCAGCCTCTGCTGGATGCTTGAGTCTTCTTATAAAGAAAACTTCTCTCTGCAGCAGGGAGAAGTTAATTCACTTCAAAAGCATACTTGAAGCTGGTACAATGATTCATTGTTTGTTAGAGTTTCAGTATAAAAATCAAAATGTTTCCTTCAGGGGTAGGATAGAACGCTTAAAAGTCTGAGTCAGTACTATCAAATCGTAAAGCATCTCTCTGTACCACGTCCTGTGTTCCGTGCTGCTCTGTAGCTGATGGCCAATCTGATTCCAATGTTTTTAGAGACCGTGAATGGAACAGCAAATTTCCATTCTCCTGTGATGTATTTTTTCCAAAAAGGGGAAGCTAAATCTAGGTTTAAAAATAATCAAATAAACAGTTTGACATATTTTAATAAGTACGAGATCACAGTGAGAGACTGACTGTTCTGGAAAGTTTTAGCAGTTCACTGATAATGAAATCTAGCATATGTTGAAAAAGGACAGTTTCCTCCAACGGCCTGCTGGTCTACTGACACCACAGTAAATAGAGCTCGTGCTCGCAAGTTTCTCCTTTGAGTGTGGGAAGTTTCCAGGGAGGCGTGCTCTCTGTGTTTGAGGTGTAACATGTCCTGTTTTAGACGAGTCTGCCATGCTAGGAGGGCACAACCCCCAGCCGTGACAGCAGCCTGCAATACAGAGACTGTTGCTGTGCGTGGGCGAGTAGGAAATCACAACTGAGCTTGATAAAGGTGCGTGCACCCTGCATTGTCTGTGACACTTGGTTCATTTCCAGAGTCCTTAATCCCTTTGATCTGTGTGTTCTGCTGTTTTTTCTGAATCCAGAGAACCTCCATTTGGGCAACATTTAAAAAAAAATTCACTGCAAAATAAGCATTGTATACTGCATTTTGAAAAAGAGATTTTGAAGACATATTAAAAATTACCTCACTGGACCATTTAAAAGTGTGTAAATATTGTTAAGTGTCTTAAAATACTGTAAAAATTGTTTCAGTTGTACCATTGAACTATTACTTGCAGCTTCTTCCTATTATAAATTGCCATAAAATGCTTCCAGATCTCTCGGACCTTGTTTACAGCACCATCTTTGTGTAGTCCTGCTACAGCAGCACACGTATACTGCTGGGCTTATGGCAGCATCCCAGAGACTGTTCTGAGTTTCTACTACACTCTTTTTATTGCTTGGTGAAACGTGGTCGCGTTGCCAGGAACACTGGAGTGGGCTAAAATATCTTTGGAATTAACCTGGCTGATTGACCTTTGCAGTTGTTTTCAAGTTCCTGCTGCAAAAAAGGAGAAGGACTTAGAAATGTACCAATGTTGGCTGGTAAGGAGTGCAATAGTTTCCTTCTTTTTTAAAAAAAAAACCAACCCACTTTCTGTTCTCACACAGTACCAGATCTTGAACCAGTGAGATGCTTGTGGAAAAGAGCGGAAAGTCCCTTCTCCCCTCCTCAGGTATTCTGGTCTATACTAAAGCTGGTTAGTACAAGTGGCTGGTCTGCTCCCTGAGAGCTGTGTTAGTCTCTTCTAGGGATAGGTTTAGCTTATTTTGAGAGGGCTAACCAGTATGTTACAGTCTCTTTCTCACCCTTTCCTGCTAGGCAGCACCTGGTGACTCTTTGCAGGAGGAGCAGGGTGCTAGACAGTCTCTGTGAACACCTAAGCAGCTGTGGTGGTTACACTCAGTTGTCACCAAAAAGATCTGCTCTGCCCCAGCAGCACCCAAAAACATGGCACAACTCCAGAGTCTGCTTCTCCTTTTCATTATACCCACCTCTGAGACTTTACCTTGAGTTGGAAACACATATCCACCCATTACCCCACCCAGCAGTCTCCCCAACAGTGGATGAAATTGCTCCAAGGAACAGTCTTCTCCAGCAGCAACGAGCTATTAAAAAAAAAAAAATCTAACAAGCCATAGTGCGAAATACTATTTTACTCAGAAATTTCATGCAGGTGTTTGGAAAATCATGGCAAAACTGTGAAGCTGCAGGGGGAGTAAATGAAGACAGAGGCCCTCCTAATTCAAGGGATTTACAGCCAGCAGAATAATGTTACCTGAAGGCCGTGTCTCTTTAGAGGGTACCTGATATTTCACAGTTCTCTTTTGGCTTCTGTGAGGCCACAGCTATGCAAACAGTGATATTTGATCCACGTTAACTGTGTCAGTACAACCATGACGATGTTTCTTGTGTGGGAGGTGTAGTAGTTGTTCTTACTGATCCTGGGAAATCAATTCATGTAAGAGCACGCCGACTTGGAAACAGGTTTATGTTGTTTGAGGGGCATTTGGGTTCTGCAGTCAGAGGCTCCAGCAGCTATATGTGTTGAACAAAAGGAAACTAACAGTGCAATACCAGATTCTTTTGTTCTGCATTTGCTGGCCTTAGAAGTGTGACGATGTGACTCACAGTGGCTTCTAACTACAACCGTAGGCGGTGGTGGAAGTTGGCAGCGACTGCCACTCAGCCGTGATCCTTCCAGCAGGGTTTTGCTTGTGACACTGAAGATTTTGTCCTCCCTTGGAAGTCCCGAGGTCCCCAAGGGGTGGCAGTGTGCACACAGTCTACTCTCCCCATGAGGTAAAGCCTGTGGGTTTACAGTTTCTCCATTTGGTCCGGAACAGTGGAGTGTGCCTGACTCAGCTCGTGTTCTCTTGGATAATGGAAAATCTGCAAGGCTGAGATGAAATCTTTTATGGCCGCGTGAGTGATTGCTGTGTCTCATGATGGTAACTCATTAAGACCAGGACACAATTTGATTTATTTTCATTAGGAACTCTAATGTCACAAGGTTTTAAACAGTTCAGATTTGGTAGCATCGTGTTCATAGTTATGTAGTTCAGGCATCATTGTGACCTCTTTTTTTTTTAGTTCTTGTCACTACCTGCTGTGATATAGGCTACTCACAACAACATGTATTTTAGAATACATTTAATACAACATTTGCAGTGCAATTTAATTGCCTTTGATGCTAGTATTGGTATTGTAAGTTAGAATCTGGATCTCGCCGGGATTAGGCTGAGTAGTAGCAGTATCACGAGAAATGTGAATGCTACCGAGGGTCATCAGTTACTGTCTCTCTACAGAAGCAAGCATGGATGGTCTGCTGTGCTCAACACAGCATCACCATTGAAGCAGATCGAGCTGGGGCATCAGTGATTAAACGTTTTCTATATCTGAGATTCAACTGACAAGCTGGTAGCTGGAGGAGTACGAAAAATAAAGGAAATTTAGACCTGCTGCTCTGGGGGTTTTTGTTTTCTTTTTGGGGGCTGTGAGGATGGGTCTATATAGGTCAGGATCGCTATTGAGATTATGGCTGTGTAAAATGCATAAAAAAGAGAAAAGGTGCTGTGGGGAAAATTAATATTTGGATAAGGAAATGGGAAGTAGTGGGATAGAAGGGACAACACTTCATTAATTACTATGGAAATTTCACTGAAAACAAGATGTAAAATGACTGTAAAACTTTATTTTTAAGTGCATTCCATTGAAGAGTTGCATATCATTTTGCAATAAATTAAATAGAAAAGATGCTACATATGTGCCTGCTGAATGCAAACTTAGTAAAAGTACAGCTTATATAATTCTTATATAATTTAAAATATATCAATTTTAGGATGTCCAATTTATAATATATTTACATAGCATCATGGAGCTTCACTCACACTTATTAACACTTCACAGATTAAAAAAGACATTAATCAGTCTTGTCTGGGCATTTTCTTGTGCACAAAATTGTCAGTCATCCTTGGTTTTCTTCTGAACTTGATAACCTTTTCCCAGCGCTCAGCTTGCTAATCTTGCATTTCCTAATAGTCAGCAGTTCTGTGGGATCTAAGACTTCGTTCAACCTTCACAATGTAGTTCAAACGATAAATAGTCTCCATATCCCTTCTTGACTCCACGGCATGCAGGAAGAGAGGATTTTCTCCCTGTGCTGCGCTTGCCCTTACAATAGTCTTGCCAGCCTTTATCCTGCGTTCTCCTGGCTGTGGAGCTGTCTGCATCTCACTCATAGCCCTCCTTCCAAGGCGGAGGATGTCCTTGCCAAGACCCAGCCACCCTGGTGGATCTCTCAACAGGGTATTTGACGCAGAGTCTACTTGGCTCCTCACTGCCTCAAACACTTCATTTTGAAGTGTTGGTTTGCAGCTGGTTCAAAAGTTTCAGGTAGGCTTTGGATTTCAAAAATCTGGGATACGAGTCCCTTTCCATGAGGATGTACACAGTTTTCTGGGCTTCATCAAAACTCGTGTGAGTTGGGTCTCGAGCCCTTTTGGCTGTTGCTTCCCTCATCTGATGGTCAATATTGATCTGGAAAGTGAAAAACAAATGCCATTGACATCTCAAAAATGTAATCTCTTTCTAGATCACTTTTTGTCAATAAACAGTGTTGCAGCCTTGGAACTCAATGTGATTGTTCAGTACAGGAATTGCAAAATGAGGGAATTTTAACACTAATATTCCAGTTATGCACAAAAGCTGTTACACTCAATAGAAATGCAGTTTCTTATGAAGTCAGAAGTAATACAACTCAACAATGGAGTGAGTAGAAGAGCAACCTCCAATCAAAACGATAGCAGAAATATTGTGTAAGGTGAGAGTTACCAGTCTGAAATACAATCAACATACACAACTTCTAATTTTCTAGAATGACCACGTTTTAAAAGACAAGAACTATTCCGCAGCTCGTCTACTAGCAAAGCTCGCTCTCAGTACCTGGCTCCAAACACCAGCTGTATTTTAATCTGGACCAACTCAGAGAGCCCCTGGTGCCTCTGCTCTGTGAAGCCTCTGCTAGTGATGCTCCTAAGTACTTGCATGTATCATGTGACTCTGCTTCTGAGATCTGATAATCTCATGGTGAGGACAATACTGATGTGAGTACTGTCATAAAAACACGTCTGTGACATGTAAATAAATGAGTGTATAAACAGGTCAGTGGAGCTATGCTTCTATCTCCTGCTTCTCCAGAATCCTGGTACTCTAACACTACACAGGTTAACTTTGTACATACCTGTTTAATAGCATCGGATTGAACAAACTCCTCATAAATCCTCTCAGCTTTGCCATGTAAGTGATCAGACTTGGTTTTCTTGTAATCCTCACAAGCCAACCAGAACTCGATGTTTTCCTCGCTGAACTCTGACCTCAGGAACTCCCGAAAGACACCTTGACCACCTAAAGTCAACACAAAGACATCGTCCTTTATAGCATGATATTTGTGACCAGGAAGCATAAAATAAATAGCAGAGGTTTTACTGAAATCCCCGTTGTGAAATCTTGCCAAAATACACTGTTCTTCCCTTCAGCGTATGCTACAGATTCTCTAATGTTAAGGGTGATGGGAGTCTTCCTAATTATGTTCAGAGTTTTTAGATCTAGACCTTGGGTATCAAAACACATCAGTAGATTCTAGTCCTTCCTAAGTGGATTGTCCTAGGGTACAAGTGGAGAAAAATACCCCCATTGAACTGATGTGTTGTGCAAGGACAGAAGATCTAAAAGCACTGAACTGAGCTTTTTGGGAGTAGGAAAGGGAAGGGGAAAAACCCCACAACCTTGGAAGCAAAGCTGTAGCAGTATCCGTGTTCCACTGGAGCTGCAAATAACTGACATGCAGCTGGCCATCCTCTGACGGTGTCTGCAGAAGGCTACAGCTTTGCCTGGTTAGTGAGATTAGATAAAACTTCGTCCCCAGAATAAGAACAAGCCATACAGGAGTAATAGACTTACTTTGGCTGGCCAAGAGCTTTTCCAAAGACTGGGACCACTGTATTACTTCCTCTGCAGAAAGCCTGAGATGACAAGAAAAAGAAAGGACTTTAGGCAAGGAACCATGTGGTTTCGTTTGCATGTTTAAGGGAGATAAATTATAAAATTTATTATTCTCTTCTAGGAATTTATTAATCTTAGGGCTTTCTCATGCTCTGAGACCCTGGAGGCAAGTTCCCATAGAGAAAAATAATCAGAGATGGAAAAACAAAGAGCTATGATGTAGTCCTGCATTCTTTACCTGAAAGACAAGCCTTTACTATGACCAAATAATTCTGTATCTGTACTTCTGTTTCCATATTCCTGAAATAAGAATGGTAACATCTCTGCTCTTCATGCGTGAAGCATAAATTCTTGTAAATCTTTAGAGAATGGATATAATCCTCTCTGAAGAAAACATGTCTAACAGGTGTCATTCCCTCACTGTTTGACGCAAATGTATTGCATTGCTAAGAAAAAAAAAATCCTTAACATCATGAATAGTTTCTACTTTCTAATGTTCACCTCTCTTGTATCTTGGAAATTCTAGGCTTTATTATCATATTTGTTGTTCTAGAAGTCATTTAGAAATTAATAAAATAGTTTACTACATAGAATCTAGTTATATTTTATTATAATTTAGTGTATCTCAGTACTTACATGAGCTTTCTGGAGTTAGAAGTCTTGATCCCAGGTTCGATGTGTGGTACCATGGACTTCAAATAATTTTTGAGATCTGCACCACTGAAACCAAATGAACAGACATATTTGTAATCCATTGCAGTTGCATTTTAATTCTACTTAAATTTCTCAATACCTTTAAATAGCATGGAGCTGTCTGCCTCTATGACTGAAGTCTGGGAAGTTATGTGTGCAAGTATGTTTTTTTGAAAAGCTAAGAGGCTCCCAGAGTATCCCAAATCTCCTGCTGATTCCTGAAGGGAATCAGTTCTTTGGTATGCATCGGCTCAAGCCCCTCGTATTAGTGCTGGCGTCCTGGGCTTTGAGCAGGCTTTGCAGGCTTTGAGCCCAAAACGCAGTTCTCCATCTCCAAGTCTCTCTGCAAATACATTACAGTTCACGATAAGAGGTATGTACTTACAAAGCCTTCTGCTTCTTTTTATGGATTTTGCCCTCTGCAAGCTTGCAGTCTTCTTTTCCATTTAATTCGGTCATGTTGTTGTGGGGGAAAAAAAATCCTGGCATTTTACTTCACTTCAATGTGAAGCGATAATCCTCCAAGCACCAAATGTCAGCTCACAGACTGCCACCAGCTTTTATTGACGCAGGCAGCCCTGCTCGCCGGTGTGAACAGATCTGTTTATCATGTAGCCTCACCGCAAACTGTGGAAGTTCCCCTTTTTAAGTGCACAGTGACGCGAGTTTTTTGAGAAAGAAATCAGACAGTGATGTCTCGTGGTTGAAGTTAAACCGGATGAGACTGAATTACTTTGGGTTTGTTTTTTGTGTCTGTGTGCCTGTGTTTTTCTTTTTTTTTTTTTTTAATATCCCCTTTAGAACTTTGAATTCTTGTCCCTTTCTGATTGGTGCGTTCAAATAAGAAATGCTACTTGGTTTTTATCAAACGGGCTGCAAATACTGCAGCTTTTTCTTGACAAAATTCACCTGCTACAGATCCGTGTTTTGAAATTTCGTACAATTGATAGATGGGCTCAATGGAATATTGAGGAAAAGTGCTTTAAGATATGCCAGTATGAGGTTCCATATGCAACAAGTTATTTGCAAGTCACCAGTTGCTCTTCAAACTAGAGTGCTGTTAGACAGAGGCATCTGATTTATTTAGACACACGCTGTGAAAATGTTTACAAGTGATTTTCATAGGAGACAGTTTTGAAGCAGCAAGGACTCGGTTAATTCGGTTTTATTTTTCCAGGTCAGATTAATTGGAAGCACACTGCCCTATTTCAGTTATGTCTTTATAATTTTAACTGGTTTGGCACGTATAAAGATTGACTACAGTTAAAGGGCTGTTGTTTGTAAAGGCAGCGTGGACACTACAGTGTGTTTGAAGGAGGTGTGCAATCTTTGTTCATGCTTGAGTTCCACTCCAACAAAGAAACCATGGATATGAAGCAAGATGAAGAATTAATTGTTACCCTCCATTTATCTGTCTGGGTTGACGATTGAGGGCTACGTACTTAAACTGGTCCCTGGGCATTCCAATTTCTGCTTGTTTGTTGGGCTTTTTTTCTGGGGAGTTTCGAAGATTTTTTTTTTTTTTTTTCAATAACACGTACAACTTTGATTACCTGTGGTTCCCAAATGATTTGTACAGGGCTGCACAGGATCATGGTAACTGAGAACTTGCTCACATGTATAGTTTCATGGGGGACTGTGATACCAAGGACACAGGGAGACTAAAAGCTGCCTGAAGACCGGTGGTCACGCAAGGCCAGCCAGCCTGCGTCAGGCTGGGTTTAACCACAGGAGACTCCCGAACCTCTGAGTATGAGCAGTGCTGTAAATGTGTCCGCACAGGCTGTACTGCAGGAAACCTTTATCTCCATGCTATCAGGTAAACACTGACCTTTGTGATGCAGAGGTCCCTGCACAAAGCTGAAAAGGAAGGAAGAGACGTTATCAGTACCGTGTTTGTTTTCATATCTAGCCTGCTGGTTTTTGACATTCAGCCTTAAGTGCCTGGTTGTGTTTCTTCATTAGTAACCGTCCCAAGTGATTTACTGGGGGGGTTACAGAGATGCTGCACCCAAACTCCTCTCAGCAGAGTGCAACAGACAACAGTTACATCAGGGGAAAAGCCCAATTCCCTGCCACATGTCTAGTTGCTTTTTAGCCTCAGGCTGAGGGGGGAGCAATGTCTTGAACCCCTAATTAAAAGCAGCTGTATGTAAGCCACCAGTTAACTTCTGGGAGTCTAAGGGACTGGGGAGATTGCTCCCCTGAAGAACAGGCGGGTTTGCTTGTTTGTGCCTGTTCTCGGTGCATGACTATTGACAGTTCGTTTACTAGACGAGGAATGCCTGTTCTCAATGTAAAATTAAGTTACTCTCTTTACCTACGGGATTTGTTAAAACACATCAGTGCAGCTTCCAGGCGTTTCTTCAGACCTTCCTCTAGAAAGCGATTATCACAGGCTACTGCGTTGACTTTGTGCTCCATCTTCTTGCAATAAATATTCCACCGAGTAGATAAAGAATAGCATTCTTGTCGCTTACATCAATGTAAGACTGCTGCCACTCAATATTTAAATTGTTTTCCAGGTACTTTGTTTGGCAGAGGAGATGAGTTGTGTCAGTATTAGATAACAGTGTCATTTGTAGGGTGGAATAGATTCATTTCACTGTGAGCTTTGGCCTTGCTCTCCTTAAAGATTCTGAAAAGAGGCCTCTGCAGAGACCACGACCTCGTTTCTGGCACATTGCATGAATCTCCTAGGCCTATATCCAACAAACTTCTGAGGGTCTGAAGACTTTTCCAGCTTAACCTCTGTACACCCTATTCTGCTTTTGATGGTTTTGTTGGGAGATCGATAGGAGATGACATTACTTTTCTTCGTAATGTTGCATTGGATGCACTCAAGACTGTTTTTATAGTAACAGTCACCAGCAGTAATAAAAGCAGATTTTTTTTTTTGGCTGCATTTGCTACAAGTTGGAGGAAGTTTGAAGTAGGTGGGAGGTAAAGTACACTCAAGAAAAATGCCTGGTTATGGAAGGATTGTATGTAGCCCCTTGGCAGATATTACCTGACTGGGCTCTGGGGTGGGTAGTAGCCTTTGCTTTTAGGATCCTCGTGTTACTGTACTTGAAGAGAGTCAAAAAGGAAGGAGGAATAGGTGGAGGAGTGTCCTGTAAAGGAGAAAAAAGCTGTGGTTACCAAGCAGACCACCTGGCAAGAGCTGATGTTCTTATGTTCTGCTGTTTTCATATTCTGAATTTATAATGCTATTAATAGGCTAATGTTATGTCCTGACCCTCTAAGCTGTCATCTGAGATTCCTCTCCAGTCTTTCAAACCAGCAAGCCCCAGTCTCTGGACTACTACGGCTGTTTTTTATTCCTGTGCCAAGAAAACCACTGCTGCCTTTCTGGCAGCACTCTAAGCCAGGTCTATTTGTCAGCTTGTGTAAAGATTCATGTAAGACTGGCAAAAGTAGAATGAAGACTGAGAGTTGTATCCGATTTGTGTGATACGTGTATCTAGGAAGAAGTGTGACACCTAAACTTCCAGCTTAAGGACACAAGAGGTGTTAAAGACAACGTAAACCAACAATATTCTCATGGTCTCCTGTAAGCCTTGCTCAAATGCTGCAAAACCAAAGCCTGGTGCATTCAGTAGCAGGTATCTCAAAATGGGGGGTTGATTATTATTTACGTTCCATTTATTTTTCCAACAGGGACGGTTACTTGCTTCATCTGAGTAACTGATCTTCAAGGCATTCTTTTTCCTCTTGATGGAACATTTCACTGACAGATTCACTCTTTCTGTGCAAGCCTACTCATCTTTAAGATATTTTTTTCTTAAGTCCAATGCAAGTTAACTGATTGCAAGGATTCAGCAATGTCTACGAGACTTAGGTGTGTGTGCAATTCAAGTGAGAGGGAAAAGAGAAACTCTAAGATTAATAGGGATGGCAAGAATTTTTTTGTTACTTGAGTTAAGTTCTATGTCTGCAAACAGGAAACCAGGAAAACACCTGCATGGAATTCTCTAAATTAAAAATATTTTGCTAAGTATGAATACGATTATTTTAGGGGATCCTGCTTTGAGCAGGAGTTGCACTAGATGCCACAGATGGACCAGATGTTGCTCCCTCCAGCTTGCACTATTCTATTGTTCTGAATACCATGACTTCACCTTCTTAGTCTCAAAAGCGCTACTTATTCTTAACATAACTTTAAAAACATAATGCTTCAAAACATCATTCATCTGTATTCAATTTTACTATCCTTGTTTCCTGTAGACAGAAGTGTGGTACTGACTCTGGTGGGATTTCTTGTGATACCGTGAGGAATAGTTATGTCCTGGCCAAGCTGGCAGCTTTCCACGTAACTTCTGTGCTCTTAATTTGCTGGGTTTTTTTAGGTTTCAGCATGAGATGGTTGGTAACAGACTTGTCTCTTACATCTCCCACCGTCTTACTCTACCTGCATAATACTTTCCTCTATTTCATGCAAAGCATGATGGTAACTGCTTCTTGAAATACTTTATTGTTTAATAATCAGTCTCCTTTTCTTCTGTTATTATTACAAGAGATTGCAAAAAGTGTGTTTTGAGCCCTATGGTTTTAGGGCTTGTTAGAATAACCTTACTGTTTGATACAGAAACCTCCCTGTCCTGAGGCTGATGCTGCCTCATTTAAGAAAAGGACAGAGGAGCGTTTTTTGAGGCAGCAGTAGCACAGCTGGCTATCAGCAGCTGGTTTTACTGTTTTCCAGATCTCCTGCAGTTTTGTGATGAGTAATTCATCCAGCTTCTTACTGTGCACAGAAGACACTTCATGTGCATAGAAAAAAATTTGCAAACACTTGCTAATATTCCGTCTGTTCCCATGCGTTATTCTCCATTCTTTGTGGCAACTACTTGGTAGAGTGTGAGGGGAAAAATGTGAGAGAATTTCCAAGGTTACAACACTGGTCGTGTTCAGTTAGAGCAGAGGATAAAAAGTCCCAGGAACTCTTTCAGTCCCATGTGCTGGTGTGAACCATTTCAAGTTTCTCTTTCTGACTTCTGCTTTCAGGTTTCTTTTTGGTCGCTCTCGACCGGCCTTACACTCATTCATTCCCCATTTCAGCCCGGTTTTGTTTCTGAATATCACGTTTTGGCTTAGGCAGGCTGTTGCCTTCCACATATGGCTGGTGTTTAGCTTCACTGTACTCTTGCTGCTCATCACACGCTTCTCCAGAGTTAGCTGGATGAGTCTAGACTGGGCTGAAAAGCTGAGCTCAAATGCCCGGTCAAGCAGTGCTGACCCATTGCAGAATATTCACTTGCCAGTCATGTAGCTCAGCTTGAACATGACTGTGAAAATAAGTGATTTCCTTGAAATGTTTCTGACTTTTACATGACCTAAAGATGTAAACTATTGATAATCCACCTCTCAAATAAAAGGGCCATTTAAAGGAAATAGAAACTAGTTTCTATGTGAAAGGAAACTGTTCATTTTACCAAAAAAAAGGAGGGATGCTTCTGAGCTGCAGTGATAAGATTTTTGAACATTAAAATTTTGTCTGATATCACATAGTCAGGTTGTTACAGAGTGATGGTATCCATAATTAATTTTCTTTTTGATCTAATTTCTGCTACAAGCAAATGTTTTCTAGAATGGAATCCTGAAACCACTGAGATTAAAATCTTGCTGCTTGTTTTGGTGATCTCATCCTTGATGTTGGACTGATTTGATTGAGAATTGGGATTTTTTTGAGACATTGTTTTGGTTTGAACTTTCAGATGTTCCCAATGTAAGCTTTTATTCTGAATTAATTCAATGGTAGTTTTATTTTTGCATCCAGTAAGGCATAACCAGGGCTGAATGCTATCAGACTTCTCAAAATACTAGAGGACTTTTATATTTGAAAAGTATCAGAAGTCTAAGGCCAACCTAGAGCAAGGAATGCTACGAGTTAAACTTTGGATAATGATCTTCCACTTGAGGAAGTCTTGTTGCATCTGTTCTGTGGGCAGCATAAAAAGAGTAAGGGGTTTTTCACTTCATGCATGGGCAGAGCCAGAGACTTGACTGTGGAGGACAAGTGACCAGAACTTTCCTGAATTCTGTTTTAGCTCTTTCGCTTCCTCAGAATAAAATGACTTCACAGAAACATGTGTATGATCTGCCAGTTGTGTCCAGAATGGCCCTGTCTGCTTCTGAAGTACCTGCAGAATAATTTTAGGGGATTTTTTTTTAGGGGTTCCCCTAAACTTCTGTAGAGGACCTTGTGGAGGTCCTTTTTACCATGACAGTGAGAGGGAGACCTGGCAGAACACTTGACATCACTGTGGAAAGCTGACAAATGAAGTGCTCCCTGATTTTACAGATCATGCGGACAGTGAAATATAGTCCATTCCCTGCATCCGTTCCGGTGAGCCTGCTAGAGATTAAGACAGTTTTTTCCTTTGTCTGTCTCAACCTCCAAATATTTCCATGTGCACGGAGCTCCCAGCTTGTGTGAATTTAGTCGTGTTACTAACTTCCCTGGGCACTTCAGGTGGCTGTCCTGAGTCACCACCAGCTATTGGGAGCCTCCAACAAAACACATTGCTGAGGATAAGTTGTCTGTAGTTACTATTTTCTCTACGGCATATTTTTAAACTTCTGTGATTTATATTAACAACTTTTTATGGTAAATGTTGTTAACTGTAACAATTGTGCTTACAGAGTCAGTGCGAGGAATTACCTACGTTTCCTCATCGTACTGAAGCACATTTTCATTCTGAGACACACATACTCAGTAACGCTCCTTTTTCTTATAATCATTTCTTAATTAGAGTGTATTAAGCTTGTACAGTTTATCAGAAATCAGACCCTTTTCATTCTGGGGCTTTCCATCTGAAATACACTAACTATTTTATTTCTGTGAAACCGGGGGATTTTGGGTTCTCAGCCATGCTGACTGACCCCTGGATTTAAGAGGTAAAAAAAAAAAGAGAGAGAGAAACAAATGCAGGTGGAGTGACTTTTGGGTGCTGATGGTGATGCTTCCTGTGTCTGATGTTTGGTAGCGCAGGAAATGTGTTCATCATGCACCCTCTGGGAAACGCACACATTTCTGATTACCTACTCACATTTTTATGCAGTTGCACACTGATGCACTGAACAG
>NW_010387975.1:0-19680 GCF_000710305.1 Buceros rhinoceros silvestris | reverse complement strand
TGAACCGCTGTGTTATTTCTTGCATGTTATTAAGCAGAAAATATGTGAGAATGGGGCCTGAGGTAGTGGGTGTGAAGCAGAGTTTGCTGAATATTCTCGTTGTCAGTGCGGAAATCTGATGTGTGAGCACAAGTTTAGCTTCTGAAATTTGCAGGCTTTAGCTTCACCTGAATTTTAATGGAGGAAAAATCAGATGCTTTTTCTTTCCTACTGTTCTAACAGATGTAAAATTCGGCATCCTTCACTTTTAAAATAACAAGTGGTTCGACTGAACACAGGCAGCAAGCTAAAACTATGGGCTTCTGTTTTGAAAAAGTTTTTAGGCACTTGTAAACAGGAAAAATATTACTGAATCCTTAAGTGGAGTTATGTTGATAAACAGGAAAATTGAAGATAGCTACGTGGTCTCAATTTAATATACAAAGATTTAAAATGTAGGTGTTTTCTGCAATATTCTCTTAGAACCAGCTCTGCTTGTGATAAACCGGGGAAGGAAGAGAGTTTAGTTCCGTTTCCTGTCATTTACTTTGAATCTCACCTGCTGTCTACGTTGGATTACCAGGTGTTAGGATGTGTGCAACAAAAAGACTTGAATTTCCTCATACTTGCTGTTTTACGTTGGAACACAGCACTTGACAAGCTATACCACAAGGACAGACTCCATCCACCCTACTGGTCTCCCTTGCTGCCCTTCCATATGACTTGCACCTGACATATCCTGTTAGAACAGCTGAGCTTTGGATTTCCCTGATGCTCAAGAAGGTTGTTTCCCGCCAGCCAGACTGCCCCACTCTATCCATTCGACCTCCACGACAAAGCCAGTCCTGCTGCTGACTGCACAGTGCAAGAAAAGCTGCTGCAGTGCCTCACGAGTTTGCACCCTCATCCCTGGAGAGCCTGGGCTGGCTGGAAGAGAGCTGAGCTGCCCCTAGTATTTAAATAGTTGCTGCTATGTGCATAGGAGCCGCAAAGGAAGCACTGAAAGGAAGGAGAATGAAAGGAGGAGAAGGGATCTGAGGATTCAGAGTCTCCAGGTACTTGAGGAAGATGAAGCTAACCCTGGATGATTACTATGCTAGGAAGTTCTAGTTTAGTCTGGCGAAGTGTTTTGATTTGCTAGCAGGGTGGTTCGTGTCAGTTTAGGTTAATGAGGAAGAAAGCCTGTAATAAGTCACATCTAGAGTGTAGTGATGAACAGCTCAGTGTCCAGACCGAGGTCAGTGACCAGTGGTGTCCCTGAGGGGTCTGTTTTGGCACCAGTGCTATTTAACACCTTCATCAATGACGCAGTGGAATCGAGTGCACCCTCAGCAAGTTTGCAGATGACACCAAGCTGAGTGGTGCGGTTGACATGCCCGAGGGACAGGATGCCATTCAGAGGGAGCTGGACAAGCTCTAGAAGTGGGCCCATGTGAATCTCATGAAGTTCAACAAGGCCGAATGCACTGTCCGGCACCTGGGTTAGGGCAATGCTCGATATCAATGCAGTCTGGAGAATTACGTGATTGAGAGCAGCCCTGTGGAGAAGGACTTGGGGAGGACTTTTCATCTTGGTGGATGAAAAGCTGGACGTGAGCTAGCAATGTACACTCACAGCCCGGAAGGCCAACTGTGTCCTGGGTGGCATCAACAGAAGCATGGCCAGCAGGCCAAGTGAGGTATCCTGTGCTCTGTTCTGGTGAGACCTCACCCAGGGTGCTGTGTCCAGTTCTGAAGTTCTCAGCACCAGAAAAACATGGACCAGCTAGAGAGAGAGTCCAGAGGTGGGCCACAAAAATAACCAGTGATGGAGCACCTCCCCTCTAAGGACTGAGAGATGAGAAGACTCCAGGGAGACCTTATTGTGGCCTTTCAGTATTTAAAGGGGGCCTGTAAGAAAGACTTTTTAGTAGAGCCTACAGTGATGTGGCAAGGGGCGATGGTTTTAAACTAAAAGAGGGGAGATTTAGACTAGATTTAAGGAGGAAATTGTCTGTGATGAGGGTGGTGAAACACTGGCACAGTTGCTCAGAGAGGTGGTAGATGTCCCATCTCTGGAAACATTCCAGATGGAGTTGGACGGGGCTCTGAGCAACCTGATCTAGTTGCAGATGTCTCTGCTCACTGCTTGGGGTTTGGACTAGATAACCTTTAAAGGTCCTTTCCAGCCCCAAACATTTGATGATTCTTTGAAGTGCCTTTACAAGAATGGCTGCTACTCGCGAAGTGCCAGCTGCCGCTTGTCGACTGCTTGTGAACCGGGGAAATCCAGCGGCCAGTGGTTAGCATAGAATTCCTGGGAAGAACGTGGGCATTATCACGATGCAAGTCTACCATGTTTCCTTGAAAACTGAACTCCTGTTTGATCATTACTTTTTATCTAAAATAAGTTATTTGAAACAAGTCATTGTATGTTTGACAAGACAAATACTCCTGAACGCATTCACCCACATTACCAGTGCCTGTGCTTGGTAGCTGTTCCAGGCACGCGTCATTCAGGGTGCCAGTCCGAGTGCTTAGCAAGGTCTTCGGTGCATGAGTTTAAGAACAGCCTAATCCTTTGCATACCTTCTCCTTGCAGAGTTAGGAACACAGCTTTTGGAGGAGCCCGTGGTTCTGTTAAAATACGTGTCTGCCTCTGTGGGTCCCTAAGTATCTGTCTCCTCTCTAAAGTGTGTGGGCAATGACTGTACTTTAATTTACATCTCAGTTACAGGGCGTAGAAAGAGAGGCACTAGTCATTCAAAACCTCGGTACAGTTCCTCACTCAGTGCTTATCTGGAAGCCTGCAGACCTGGGCTGATACTAGGACTGAATTCAACCTGGGTTCAAAACAGGACCCTCAGAATGGATTTTTCTGATATGTGTCATTATTCAAACGCCAAGTAACTACTGTCTCCCACCAGTGGTGAAAATTAATTATTTCAGCCTTGTTTCTGTGACTCCCACAGATGACTAAAACTGCTGTTTCTGCAGTGTGGGCTATATGCTGGCAGGTCTGGAATTCCCCATCGACTGTGCGCTGTATGTGTCAGTACTGCAGTACTGTAAACCAGGTGAGTTTTAATGTCCGTGACCATTTCCCTTTGATTTTAAAATTAATTTGAAGATGAACACAAGAAAATTCAGTGTGCAAACCACGGTAACTGAATCTGGAGGGGAGGTTTCATATGAGCAGCCGGAAATGGAACCCGCTGAGTTTCATGACAATAGTAGTTTTGCTCTTAAGTGCTGAGCTTTATCTGCTGCTCTGAGTTACTCTGAAAGCCGCCATCAAAGCTTGAGTTATGTTCTTCAACCTCGGCCTGAGAAACGGCTCCTGGAAACCACAGGGTAACGATTCCCTTACCTTTTCTACTGGTTGGCACTGCCTGGGCAAGTGCTAACAGGAAGCAAAAAAGACCTTTAAAAATCCTTTCTGTCTTAAGAGAGTAAAATATTTTTAAAAGCATATGTGGATATGTATGTGTATATGTGACATTACAATTTCCCTAACACAAACCCCTTTATACGTAATACTCGAATGGCTCTTCTCCATGCGTGATATCTAACATCAGAACGTTTGCAGCAGATCTGATGACAACACAGAGGAGATATCTCCATGTTTGGAGATATCTGTAGATCTTTACTTGTGTTTTATTAGTAGTGTTACCTAAAAGCAGTTTTGCAACTTCCAAGTCCTCTCAAACGCGGTTTGTTCTTGGATTTCATTTAAGCCTTGGCATTTTAACACTCAAGCAGCGCATTGGAACGTGCTGTGTTCAGTGACAGGCAGAAGCACCAAACCTAACGTTGGCATTGCCAACAGAAAATAAAATAGAATAGTAATCTACTATATTACTCTGTAGAAGCATGGGTGTACTTTTTCAGAATTGTTTACTCATTAGAATTTGTGAAATTAGAATTACGGATTAGAGTCTGGTTATATCCTTCAGTTTTACCATAAACTCAGTTCAGGTAAGAATATCCACAATAAGTGAAGGAAATGGAAGATGCCTTAAATCTTTAGGTTTGTCTTTCTCTTCTTTCTGTGTTCGTTAGTGCCCTTGAAGTACAGAAGCTTGTTGTATTAGCTTCTCTGAAAACTGCAGAATAGCCTCCCCCACTGCCCCCAGCTACCTACTCTTAATGAAAAAACCGAGCCAGGTAGTAACGCAGTTTGAATTAAAGTCAGTGGAGCTAAGCTGATCAATATCAGAGTCTGCCCCTTAATTGTAATGGTAGCAGACACTTCTCCCTCCTTGGAAGCTTTATCTTTCTCTTTGACTGTCACTTCCTTCCTCTTATTAGTGTTATTCAGAAGGAGGAAACTCAATAACTAATTTACAATGTTTTTTTTTTTTTTCTCTGTTAAAAGCCTCCTGGACTTTTAGATATAAAACTTGGGACCTAGGACCAGACTAAGAAAAGATAACCATGCAGGAAATAACAAAGCTGACTTATGAGCTGAGTAATAACAGTCCTCACCTGCACCAGGAGGGCTCGGGAAAGTCGTGGAAGATTATTGATAAAATTCGGGAAATAGACAGGATTTTTTCTGCTTTCTGATTGTCTTCATCTAGTGACTTGCCATGTCATGCCACTTATTTTTCAGATGATCATTGGTTATGAACAAAATTTTTTCATGGATTCTTTCCCATATGAACACTTTTCCCCTTGTAATGCTTCTGCCTGGTTTATGTTTTACTTAGGATCTCGCATGAGGCAGGTTCCCACTCACAAAAACAAATATTGCTGCTTTCAAAATGTCCAAATAAGGATGTCTTATTACTGCTGGGAGGAAAAAAAGTGTAAAATGACTTTTGACACGGCCACTTTAGCTTTGACCATCAAGGAGGGTATAAGCAGAATATACTGAACAGAAAACGACAATGAACCTTGATCGATATTTAATACATCCTTTCTGTACTGTCATGTTTCATGCAAATCAGCCTCTACGGTTAGTTCATAATAGAGACCTAATAACGTTTACTTACGTCATTTGACGTTCCTGATGCTGTTTGCATATTGGTCTCTTTTTTTTTTTTTAGCTTGCTTTTGTCTCTTATTGTAATGAGATTTGTTTTTTACAAACTAACCTCTTTCTTTTTGATTCCTCTAATGTGCATTGAATAACCAGCACCTCTTTTTCTTGTCATCTGTCTCAGTCTCACTCTGTGTTGCTATGGAACATTCCAAATATGAAGGAGCCGCGGTATAACAGAGCCCAGCTGTCCGTGTGGTTTCCAGTCACAGAACAAAACAGTTGGAAGAATGTGATCTCTGAACTCAGGAGACTATCACAGACCTCAAAACATTAGAAGACATGGAATATATAGTTTACAGAGCTCGTGGTTGTATTATTGAATAAGGGTGCTGTTCACCTGATCTATCCATTGATAGGCGCAGTTCAGGACCAGGCTTGTTCTCAGACTATTTCTGCAAATGCTGTTTCTGCGGATTTTACTTTCTCGCTTTCACTGGCTCGTACTCACACCTGTTTCCTTTTTGCCCAGCTTTTGTTATACCTTGTATTCATAAAGAAGTAAGAGCACTTGCTAAAGAACCTGCTACGGGATTTCTTCTGGATGACAGACAACCACAAGTCTCAGTACTGTATGTGCTTCTTGCATTTTGAAGAAATGAAGTGAGGGCTAATGCTAAGACAAAGAAGAAAATAGCAGAAGTGCCTAAAAAATATTTTATGTATCTATTACCCCAGACCTGTAGTTTATCTGGATTATTTTCCCTTACAGTCATCCACTCTTGCTTTTTACCTGCTTCTTTCTATGAAGCATCTCTGTCGGTGCTGGAGAGACTGTTCAGCTCAGCCTTCCTGTCATGATATTACAGCGTGTGACCTTCAAGAAGATGGCAGTGTGCAGAAGGACTGTGAGTGAGGAAATGGTAATAGGTGACCGAAATAAAGGAGCTGGGATGGAAGAAACAAGAGGGAGAGGGCACTTCTCCCATGCAACCTGCAGCTGTGCTGTGGAACGAGTCCAAATCCTGTACTTGCTCAGGTTAATAGACTTTAGCGAGACGAGGAAGAAGCTGTTACATTCATTTTCTCCCTAGACTTGATAGCAGAGTTTAGCCTGAAATTTCCTCCTGCTCGCAGACACTTTCCACATAACGACACAAAGCCCAGTACCGTCCAAAATGCAAAACTTGTCAAGGAATGTAAAGTGAGGTTTTAGAAACGAGTGACTCACTCATAGTTTCAAACTTCTCAGTCTTTCGAGGGTGGTAGGGATGTCTGCTTGTTACTGTACCTTGGCTCCAGGAGTGCTACAGAAACCCCAGTCTGCACAAACCTCCTTGTTCTAGAGTTAACACCAAAGCTGTAAGGCATTCCTCTCTCCCTTTCCATGTGAGCTGAGGCATGGTGTTTGAGAGTCGAGTTGAGAACTGAAGCAGTTGTGGCCACCAGTGCATTGGCAGCTGCCATCCCTCGGGGCTGGAAAAGGAAACCACTTCAGAATGAGTGGTTTTCCGCTGTCTATGTGATGTCTCTCAGCCTTTTTCAAAAGGTAACTGGCTCCTCACTGTTACAACAGCCCACAAGGTGTGGTAGGGAGGACATACCTGACATTTAGGACAAACCCAAAGCCATGACTCTTTGGAATAACCTTGGAAGTCTGTCATGTCATACAGAGCATCTGCACAGCAGTATGTTGCTTATTCACATTCCTCTTCTCTAAGCCCTTCTACTCAAATGAGCCCAATTGCCTTTGCTGGGAACTCCGCTGAGTAACCAGCTTATTGCAGAATATTTTTGGCAGGGGGTGGGTAAGGAGGCTTTATGAAGCGTTGGCAGAACTGGAGGATTCTCTATAAACACATTTAATGAATGTTCAGAGCTCACCCTGACGGTGAAAATCACTGATCTTCTTCAAAAGCAGATAAGAGGAAGTCACTGGGCCATGGGCTCTAAGAAATCTGTGGCACTGCTAGAGTAGCATTAGGAAGCTTACTCATCGTTCTTAGTAGACAGACTTGGGATTTTTCAGTGTATGTTTTCATTAGAAACTCTTCATTAGAAAGCAGTACTTCATAGCATGCCCATAGCTGGGTGCAGTCTGCCTGTGATGCCAGCAGGGAGGATGCTCTGCCTGGCGTAGGCAGAAGTCACGGAGTCAGTGGAGTGATGTCAGTGTCAACCAGGTTTTGACTGCTGCTGTTAACACTCGAAGGTCTCTTTTCTCCCAGTGACAAATTTTCACGCTTTTTTTCCCAAGTGAACTTCTCCTTTGTTTTGAAAGTCCCTTTGTAATTCTCTAGTCCCTTGTAATTCCCCTGTTGAACCTTGCTGATGGTGGGATTTTTTTCTCTTTAATGCGATCAGTTTTGAGCAAGCATCATGCAACCATTCTTACTTTAACGTGCTATCCAGACCATTTGCCAAGGGTGCACCCTGAAGACACTCTCTCAAGGAGCCCCAAATAGTATCTCATATGTCCTTGAATAGAACGGGATTGTATTTGGAGCTATTTTGCAGAGAAAAGGCAGAATGGCTGAGACCCACTACATTAATAAGCTTGCCTGATTACAGAGCATAAGTTCACTAAGTACTGGTAGACAGTGAAGAATTTTAGAAGCCACTGTGAGTGCAGAGACAACATGCTTTTTTGTTAAGCTCCTTTCTTCACTGATACAGTCATGTTGTTTTAGCTCAAAGAATGAGGAAGTTGCAAACGTCTGTGAGAAGAGGTAAATTTGCTCATTTTGGGTGCCCCTACTGTCGCAAAACCCAGGGCGCGGCACTATCAGGTACAGTGGTACCTACCACACTCACAAAAGTGAAGGGGGGCGTACAAACCTCTTGTGATCTCTTCCTCTGTTCCAAGGTGCTGGACATGGGTAGTCCTGGGGCCTCAAGGTCTGGGCAGAAAACAAGTTGTTTTCAGCACTAGAGAGCTGGAGGAGGGACAGTAAGTGCTGGATAGTCATAAACAATTCATGTAATTTATTTAACGTAGAGTTCAGCTTAGCTGTTGTCAATGATGTATATAAATATATATTTTACATAACCAAAAGAGAGAGAGAGAAAAAAATATTTATTTATAACTAGAACTAAAGTGAAGTATTAAGGGAGTCACAGCGAAAAGGTTTGGCCATTATGTCCTGAGACATATTGCTCTTAAGTCCCAGCACAGGCCATTCTACATTTGCAATGCAAAAAGGTGGTTTGTGAATTCCTGGAACAACTGTTGGTGTGATAACATGGGACACTCCCAGTGCAACTGCTACAGGTTTAAAAAAACCTAACCAAACAAAAAAACCCCAAATAACCCAAACAAAACACCAAAACCAGAATGCAAGATGATGCTGTATTCTTTGGGCCTTGGCCATGCAACATACGAACTCAGTTGCTTTTTGATCGAGTTTCTCCCTAAATCATAATATCGTTGAAGTTTTGTGAAGTAACGAGTATCCAGAAGTGGAAATTCGTGCACAGGGTGTAGACTGTACACAGAGTAGTAGTCTCAAATTTGCTAGGCTTTATGGGTCCCATTGTCACACAGGAGGCTGCAGTATCATCTCAGATCCCATCCCGGTTTCAAAGAGATTTTGTCAAATGCTTTGCATAGCCCTAAACTTTATTGACTTTTTGGAAATTATTTTAACATTAAACATTAACGTAATTAAGGAAAAGTTACATGAGCCTTATTACAGAACCGTGCAGAGTGAGGCTTGCTAATCTTTGCAAAACATTATCACATGATATTTGACTTTGTCTAGTTCCAGTTTTGAGGACCAGGAGGATTGAAGGATGTTACCGACCCTTTGTAAGATGAGGTTTTGATCCCAGCTGACACTTTTTCACATGGAATAGCCTCTAAAATCTGGTCATGTGCTCTCTAACACGTGAATTTTATTCCTCCTTTATACTGCTGCTTTTCTTTTTTTTTCTTTGTCATAAAGACTTGTCTGCTGTTCTTGTTGCTTCTCCTTTGACTCGTAGAAGACACCAACTAGTAGTATTCTACAGTTCACCAGGCGCAGCCAAGCACCTGACTAAATATCGAAGCAGATTAAATACATTGGGAGTTGGTGAAAATATGGCCATGTGGAGATGTGAAAGAGGAAAGCAGATCAGTTGGCCACCTCAAAACTGCTAGAGGAATTTAAACTTGTAATATTTTGAATTCAAATACATTTTGTCTGTTTTATTTGGCTCATAACTGTTGTGCTACAGATAAGGTTTCGTTATATCAAATACCCGTGATTTCACTTCCGAAGAACACACTGTATGTACAGTACTAGAATATGAGACTGGCAGATGCGCAGCTTAGTGCCTCAATGGATCTTCATCTGTGTCTCGGTCACATATCAGCAGTTTGCTGCTAGAGCAGGGAGAACAGAACGTGACGGAACAGCGGACAGGAGAAGGAAGTAGATCAAATGTTAGTCACAGAAATAGCTGAGAAGTCGTGTCAGAGTGATTGGAAGATAAAACACGGGCTTTTTGGTGTTGAAGGATGTATACAAAGAAGGTGGTTTCCCACCACCGAAAAACGGTGATCTATTTAAATTAGTTTCATTGCCAGCAATATCCGGGGTCTCGGAGTTATTGGATGACACTTAAGTGAACTGGGTCGAATTTCTGGGTCTGCCATGGATTTCCTGTGTAAGTTAGACCAAAACTTGGTCTTTCTGGGTTCAGACCAGTCGCCCAGTCATACGTGTCTACACCCCTATGAGATCCAGCAGGGCATCTAGGAAGTCTAGACAGCGCCGGCAACTACCACGCATGACTTGTGGGAGCCCTGTGGTCTTCTGAGTTCATACACGAGGGGATGTCAGATGGCATTAGATCACTACATGTGGGGAAGTGAATTGAATCATCGGTCTTTTCTGAGACCTGTAAAATGAGGGAAGGAATAGTTGCTTTTCGCTCCATTTCGGTTCTGTCCTCCCCACTGAGACTGTAAAATAAGCTATACATGATATAAAGAGTCCGTGTGACCTTAACATTCCAGGAATCTCTTCCTGAGCAGCCACAAAATAACTCAGTTTCACACCTGAGGAAAAAAACGAACTTGTTATTGTTAGTAGAGGTTTGACGGAATAGTAATGTTATATGCAAGAAATATTAGAGTAGCAGGCTGTGGCCATGGGCTGTCACTTTATTCATTTAAAGAGGAGAATTTTTTTTAAAGCTCTTTAATAATTATCAATTTAAAGTTTTTTTAGTTGCTTTTTTTTTTTTCTGACTTAGAGTTACGATTTGCTGTCCTTGGTCAGCATGGTGAGAGGTTTTGTCCTGTTTACATCTGCTTTAGACACGGAAAGGCTCCAGTGCTGTTCCTCTGCCTTTTATGAGCATTAAATACCTCTTCTGCAAACCACTGAGAAACCTTTCTCCCCACCTTCAGTCTGGTGCATAGTGAGGGAATGGAGTCACGGCCCTATATCTTGTAAATTATTGCAAGGAAGGCAGAACCTGTCGTTATTCATATCCACGGGTGGAAAAGCAGAAAGCACTGACGCTGTTTTGGCCACTGATAAGCGAAGTGGTGAGAACAGGAGTCGGGAGGATTCATATGGGATATAGCAAATATGCTGTAGGCAATAGGATAACCCAGATCCCAAAATAAACTTAGTAAGGAGATAATGTAAAATGAACCCTAGCGCAGTTTCATGTGAGCAAAGACTAATTTGGGGGTTATTATCAGAAAGTTAGGATTTCTGCGTTTCACTTAGCCCTGAGCCGGGAGCTAGTGTTTACAGGGGAGTTTTGTTCAGTTTAACAAACAGGGACAGGAAAGCTGAACTCAGAAGGTGATTAGTCCACCCTAATGAGAATCCGAAGTGAATTGCTAAGTCCTGTGAAGCTGTCAAAGGTACCTTGGCCTGGGCTGGGTTTTCCCAGTAGTTTGCTCAGACTATGACTAGCCAAAGCACATAGATTTTTGGCAGCTTCAGACAGACTGACCCTCCATCACAGATAACAATGGATTAGTTTAGTTTTCTTTCCGGGGACACCTTTTAAAATGTGGTTTCTCTCTTTCTTTATTGCTCCTTAGATAATCAAAAACAGAAAAGCTTTTTTTCCTCTGTCTTGTTTCAATCTCTGCCGCTTTAGATATATACACCATGACTCCATCTACTGCTTTCCTTATTTACGGCTCTCTACGGTTTCACTTCAAAGGTGGAGGCAGGGAGACCATGCTTCCTCCATACTCTTACAATGTCCTATTATTAAAATAGAAGATCAGAGTTCTTGAACGTCTTCTGCTTACACAGCTTTTTTTTCCTTAATCTCACCATGAGATTACAAATACCAAGTGAAATGAGTAACGCGACTCCCGACTGGTTAGTCAATCTTTTAAAACGGAAGCAGAAGACTTCCACCCAGAACCACGCTGCAGAGACCAAACTTTAAAAAAAGGAAACTGGGGACAAGTAGTCTGAAAAATTGCGTTCGAGACATACGTCCCACATAACCACACACACTTGTCAGACAGACCCAGATCTGTTCTTACGCACTGTCTCCTCACATGAATAAATCAACGCATTTAATAGACCTTCATTACATCTCTTGGTATTATTTTTTCCAATGATGCTGTATATAATTTTCTAAAAAGAAAAATATATTCTTCTGTTTACATATAGTGTGATAGGCTGTAGACCGTGCTGGATATGACAGCAGTTAGAGTGTGTATTTTCAATATACGTAATTCAATTTTTAATTAAAACACTATTCCCTGACTGACTTTAACAAATATTATTACAATTAATCCTCAGGAAAAAAAAGAATTTTTAGCTCAGTTATTCTAGCGTTTGTATCTAAGGATTAAATAGATTTTAAGCCTGACATAAATATATTTTCAATATATTTATATAGTGTTTCTTTAAAATACATCCATTACGGTATGAGCCCAAGCTCAATCATGTCTCATGAACAGAAAAGGTAGCATATAAAAGAAAGCATAACTGGTCAATTCTTAAACTTCCATGATTACAATTTGAATTTATTTACGTGTGACATTAAGTTTGGCAGTGAGATGTAACTTGTGTCTGTTTAGAGCGGGGGGAGAGTGAGAAGGTTTTTTTGTTTTGGTTCAGTTTGTTACCAGACTAAAATTTACAAAAATTCATTAAGTCCCCTTTTAACACCACTTCAGTGCAGGAAAAATATTTTGGTTAGATGAAATATTTTTATCTAAACATTTTTATAAAAATGGTTAATGAAAAAGCAAAGAGGATCTGAAGAAAAAGGATAAAGGGGATTATGCCCCATCACAAAATGAAGCAAATGTTTACCAGTGCCCCATCAGGCCTTCCATCTGAGAGTCCCACCTACTTCCATCTACACTTTTTTCTGGAAAAGGTGAGGAAGAATGGGAATATTTAGACAAGAACATAAAAGGAAGGATTTTAGACTGATAGATGCTTTTTTAGTCTCCGTCAAATCAATAATTTCTAGAGAAAGATAATAAAGAGTTACCAAATAGGCCGCAGTGTCAGTTCTTGGACTTGAAAGTTAATGCCTCCCTCCTAAGTTTCTCCTGTCTTCCTCCCCACAGAAGTATTGAAAGGTTAAAAAATAGATTTTCACCAAGTCACAAAGGCCTTGGACCTTCTCTCCTTTTTCTCTCAGCATAATATTTGCCTCGTACCAAACCTCTATGCTACCTAGGGAAGGGCTTGAAGCATTTCTACATGCACATGCAGACTTGCCAAAGTACCTGTGAGCACTGACCTCTGGTACCACAGATGGCTAAGAAAGAAAAGATGCTCAGTACACTAAATTGATACGGGTGTTAATCTTGCTAGTATGTCTACAGACACTATTACGTTTACTAATGCTTGCCTGGGACAAGACTACAGAAACGCTTAAAGAGAATGTCAGTCATTATTGGTGTTGGGGTTTTTTTATTAGTCATGATGGGGACAGGACTGTACTGGTTAACAGAACTACGACTGTATTCATAGTTGAGCTTAAAATCACGTATATGCATTCACCTCTATATTAAAAGCACCATGGCCTGGTCATCTTCACGTAGTTTTGTATTAAACCCGTAGTTTAATTTCTTGTCTCAGGTAATAGGGGAAAGATAAAGTCTCTAACAAATAAATTTAATCGGTAAGATGACTTAGTCGTGTTCCTGTAGCTGTTCAGCCCCAAGATCTTCAATTGGCTTCACTGAGACCTGCAAAAATGTAACTCCAGGAATGCTCCTTAATCACCTTCATTAATCACTGGTCAGATTTTCAAGTTCTTGCAAGTCTTGTTGCCAATGAAACAATGCAGCTGTCAGAAGGTTGAGACTGTTTCCAGCTGTTAATAGCAACTGATGCTTATCATAGAACGAATGTCCAGCCGCCAGGGTGCTCTGCGTTTTCTCTTTGAGCATTATTTGATTAATGTTAGTGCACTCAGTTTGCATTAAAAAAGATTGAGTGGTGGAAAAACAGATAACAGGCACAATCCCATAATATCACGTACCTCATGAATAGCAATAAAACAACGACTGATTCTGAAGTCCACGTGAGGTTCGTGAGGTTTATAGTAGGTCCTGCAGTAATTCTAGATGTCAGATCGCAGAAGTAATGATAAGATTATAAAAGGCTTTAAAAATATTTGCAGAAGAAATTCATACGATAGATGCAGAGATTTTAAACTCCCGCAATACTTTGATGACCTAGTTTGACCCACTGCAAAATAAAGACTTTAGAATCGTGTGTAAGTCAAACATTCTTTCGAACGCTATCCAGTTTGCGTTTAAACTCTCAGGGTAAGTCTAACATGTCCTGACATGGTGCTGCCATTATAAACTGTGGCTTATTCTACTTTGAACCTTTTGCTTTTGTATTTTCATTTCAGTTACAGGCCGCGATGAAGTTATCTGTTGATTTATCCCTTGACAAATTAAACAGATTGAATGTCTTTATTCTTTTACTTGTAAGGACATTGCTGGGGCTCAACTCTGGTTCTTTTTATAAGCCCTTTAAACTTGGAAATCACAGTTTTAAAAGATGGAAATCAAAATTAGGTATGGGATGGTATTTATGGCAACTTTTTATGTAAGAACATTTATACCTCTCTGTATGAATAATCAAAATTTAAGATTTAACTTCCTAAGTACATTTGGAATGCAGAAAATATGCATATGTATGTATATATTTTCAATATAATGTAGATTTTTTGGTTTATGGTTGGTTGGTCTGGTATCAGTTCGCTATAGGTAATGTGTGAACAGCTCCTTAAGTAGAAATAATGTAGTTTTGTACATGAAGAGCAGCTAGAGTTTTCCTTTTTTTTCTTATATGCCGAAGTTGGAAAGAAGACTTCTTAATTTTCACTAGTCCAAAAAATCAGGGATCTTTTGTCCTGATTTTTAAGATAATGTAGTTGGTGCAGGTTTTTCTTAGGCTGTGATAAGGGACTGCATACATGTTGTCATTCCTTGGTGATAATTCCTTGGAAGATCCACAAGATCTTCCACCAGATCTTGTGGAATATAAAGTCATGGAAGGACAGCTACGATCAGAAATGACTGCAAGTAATTTGAAACGTCTTTCCCATTCAAAGAACCAGAAAGTGTGAGCCAGCTGCCTAAATATCGGTGTATACTGTCACTACTGGTAGCCTAAAATACTGAAAGTAGGGGGCTCTCAGTGTGACATGGAACCTGCAGTTCTCTGCCCTGCTGAAATAACAACCAAGGGCAGGTAGGATCACATTCAACATGTACAACGGCACTAAATGGCTTTATTTAAAAAACTTACATCTCCTCCCATGTGTTTTAGTAAGCAAAGCAGGGGGATGGTAGTTGTATTTTTAATCTAAGACTGAGCCCTGAGATCAGTACTCTGGGACTTTACTATTATTATCCTACAGTTCTGGCTGAATTGAGCACTCACAACTCTTCCTTGTGAAAACCTTTGTCCAGTGCATCTAAAGGCTTGAATAGCCTCTTTTACCAGAGCAGAACAGCAGATAAATCTCTGACATTGCTGTCCCCTGCTGGTAACTAATGTGCATTTTTTAACAGGCTCTTTGCGCAGACTTGTCTGAGCCTACTCTTCTGCAGGCTAGTGTGCTTTTTGTCTCTTTAAAACTTGGTAAAGTTTTTGTTTGTGGGGTTTTTTTTGGTAGGTTTGTTTGGGGTTTCTTTTTGTGCCTGTGCTTAAGTTATTTGGGTCATCGAGGCAGAGTTGTCAAAGCCAGTAGTTTTGCCAGTGCCTGCTGCTGTATGTAACTGGGTAAACAGGACCGAGACCAGCGTCTGTTCCTGGATGATCTATTCTCCATAAAGAGTGAGGTTAATCCATTGCCAAATTGTTTCCTAAGGAAATGATGCCTGTTTATCATGTTGTCTTCTGTCTGCCTGGCCACCTTGCAAAGTAACTCTTTAAGATTTCAGCTGATCTGGACAGGCGGGATCGATGGGCTGAGGCCAGTGGTATGAGGTTCAACAAGGCCAAGTGCCGGGTCTTGCACTTGGGTCACAACAACCCTCTGCAGCGTTACAGACTGTGGGAAGAACAGCTGGAAACTGCCTGGAGAATAGGACCTGGGGGTGTTGGTCGGCAGCGGCTGAATATGAGCCAGCAGTGTGCCCAGGTGGGCAAGAAGGCCAATGGCATCCTGACTTGTATCAGCACTGGTGTGGCCAGAAGAAATGGGGCAGTGATCGTCCCTCTGTACTCAGCACTGGTGAGGCTACTCCTTGAACACTGGATTCAGTTCTGGGCCTCTCACTTCAAGAAGGACGTGGAGGTGCTGGAGCGTGTCCAGAGAAGGGCAACGGAGCTGGTGAAGGGTCTAGAGCCCAAGTTATATGAGGAGCAGCTGAGGGAACTGGGGTTGTTTAGCCTGAAGAAGCTCAGGGGAGACCTGAAAGGAAGTTGTAGCAAGGTGGGGCTCAGTCTCTTCTCCCAAATAAGACGTGATAGGTCAGGAGGAAATGGCCTCAATTTGTGCCGGGGAGGTTTAGGTTGGATACGAGGAAACATTTTATCACTGAAAGGATTGTCAGTCATTGGAACAGGCTGCCCAGGGCAGTGGGTCCTCATCCCTGGAAGAGTAAAAGACATGTAGACGTGGCGCTGAGGACATGGCAGTGCTGGGTTAATGGTTGGACTTGATGACCTTAAAAGGTCTTTTCCAACCACGATGATTCTATGATTGTAACTGAACTTGGCAGAGGGGTCCTTCTGCCTTCATCAAGATGGTGACTGGGTAGACGAGACTGTCTTCATACAGTGCTGATGGTCGGCACAGTGTGTCTCCAGACCACCTGCTGTTTCTGCTGTTCCTTGCCTTGCCAGAGGTCTACAGGCAGGGGAGAGTGAAGGTATGAAACATAAAGATTGTGGGTGTAAGAAACAGAGTCCTGTGTAAGGGTGAGGTAGCAAGTGACAGCAGGGCAAGACTTTGTGTTCTTGAGAGTAGAAGAGGCAAGTTTCCACAGAGAAAAGAGGCTTCGCTGTTTACAGCGTTCTCACCACAGCTTGTTGAAAAGATGCAGTTGCTAATGCCATAGCTAGCTTTGTACTCCTCAGTCGAAGAAGGAGACACCTTTGAACAGAAAAGGGGATTGTGTACCAGACTTGGTCAGGATGGGCAATTCAGCAGCGGCAAGGAGGAGAACACAGCGGGCTGACTCAGGCATGCGTTAATAGGTCAGCAGATACTTTCTATGCAAGTCACCACCTTCTTTATGTTTTTTGAGATGGCTCTTAAAACCTGCAGTTGTGGAAAAATCACATCTATATATAAATGAAAAGGCTCAAATGTGAGCCAGAGTGCTATCTCTATCATCCTCCCACAAGTCAGACAAACCAAAAAAAGCATGCAAGGCCACAAAGTCCACCCGCACTGACTGCTGAGCAGCACTTTTAGCCTTCTGTGGGTAGAGAGACAGGCAGGGGATCACATCATCGGGACCTCAAAAACCAAGACACGCTAAATCAAGAAAACAGGCGAGATGGGGGAATGGGAAGTGGGGACAAAGGGTCCGGCTTAAAAAAAAAAAAGGTCGCTAACAACTCTGCTAAGTAGCAGAACTGAAACTGCTGCTTTTACAGAAGAACCCACACCAGTCAGACAGATACCCCTTAGTCATAAAATAAGCAGCACCTGGAGCAAGGGTGACTTGATGTATGTGTCCTGTTCTCTGCGTGAACCTCCACGTGTCCCAACTTAGCTTGTAAATCACTGGTTATTTTCAAGAAATAGAGGAAATATTGTGGTGATGAAGTAAAAAGAAAATAGATTTTTTTTTTCTTCTTTCCCCTCCAACTTTGTCCAGAGAACATTTCCCAACAACCCTCTTGAAATGTATTTTTTTCTTTAGAAAATATGAGGGTGCACTCAATTTTCCCATCAAAAGCTTTCACTGAAAAATCCTGGCCAAATTTAATCGCTTGACATATAGAAACAGAGACTTGCAGGCTATTCATTTGTCTGTTGATGGCAAGATCTGTACTTGAAAGGATCCTGCATACAAAGCTGGGGAACGAAATACAACGAAGCTGAGAGCGAGAATGTTGGCTCTTGCAGGTGCATCAATCCCCGTTCTGCATATACAAGTGAAAATATACAAGCGTGTGATCGTACTCTTACACCTAACCCTCCAACTGCCCAAGTGGAGGAAATGGAGTTACCGTCTGCTGTGAATCTAAACTGATTTCCAAGATGGTTTCGGAAGAAATCTGTATTTCTGTTGCGCTTCGTTGCTCTTCTCCTTAGGCAGTCGTGCCTGCGTTTTCTTGTAACGCTCCTTTTCTTCCTCAGACTTCCCCACAGTGAGGCACTTGATGTTCTGCTCACCAGCTGTGAGGGGAGCACGAAATACTGTCTGACTTGGCCTCCTTTCTTGAGGAGATGGTACGTGACATGGTCTATTTAAGTATGCAGCATAAAACGATAAATGGGAGCTTAGTGTGTTAAAGAAATTGTTTGAGAAACCTTCCTTTAGCTTGATGTATCTTCCCTTTCTGCTTCTTTTGTCATGAGTTACGACTTATTTAATATAACGCCAAGGCATGGGCTTACAGCTACCACAAATGAAGGATATTTGCTGAGGTTATTTGACAGGTTACAATCAACATTGCCTTATAGAGTATGCACGAGAAAGTGTGGAAAACAACTCTCCAGGTACGTGAGTGCCTACTTAGTGCAAAAATGTTCTACTCTATTAACAGGCTCACTGGTAATACAGTAGTGTCTACTTTCAAAAATGCAGAAAATAGTGAAAAGTCCAGATCTGATGCTATCTATCAGACTGCTTCAGGAGAAAGTGGGTTTGCTCCTCTAATCACCAGGAGGGCACGCTCCTGTCATCTGTTTTTCCGTCTGAGTCTGTGGTAGAGAGGTACCACAGGCTTTTGGGTGGAGAGATTGGAGAGTGTGACGGGAAGATGTGTAAATAGAGAGTGTTCTTGAGAGAGTGTAAGAAAGAACCTTTGTTTATTTTATTGCTTTGTATTGTAGCGTTATGCTTTCTCTTCAGTTTGACCCAAACATCTGACTTTTCGGTATTTTTCGTATTTCATTGCCAACCTTAATCAGTTGGTGTAATACATAATCCCAGCGCTTTTCCCTTTGGGGTTCAGCTGGAAAATATAGAGCAGGATGCTGGAGGAGAACTAGACCTCGCAGAGCCAAAAGCCGTTGCTTCAAATTGGCTCATTAATGTCTATTTTCTGTCCCAGTTTTTTAGGGGTTTTTTTGCACTAAATTGGTGCTTGTTAGGTAGTGAACAAACCAGGAGCACATATGAGTGAGCTAAAATGTGGCAAGCTGCTTCAAATTTGAAGCATTAATTTGAAGAAAGCCAGAGCTTCCTTGTACATACAATAAACAACCTGTTAACTACTGTTTTCAAACAAGAGAAATTTTCCTTCCTGCTCTGTGTTTTCAAATCAATCAAAGCTGTAAGAGATAAATTTGTACCTAAACTTCAATACCCTGAGATGGACCAAAACCAAAGCAAAAAGCCTAAACAGATGGTACGTCTTGTTTAAGAGCAGAAACCTCATTTCCTGCAGTGACGTGTAAAGGAGGACGAAGATGGCTGTGGGAGAAGCAGACCAAAGAGTCCTTGAAACAGTCCTTGTTTGTGTCTCTAAAAAGATATAAATCCAGAAGAGTACAGAGGGGCTAATTAGCTACTGGCCCAGACAGGTCACCTAAAATAAATGCTTTTGCTTTTTCAGTCTGATGTCCCCAGACTACTTAGCAGTATCTGGATTTCTGTGTTATTCTTTCCAAAAGCTTATCTTTACCATGGCAGCTCAGTTACATGCCTGTTTGCCTTCTGGGGATTTCCATGCCTTCCTCTAATCTCAACACCATGAAGCTGCTGACTTCCCTGTGTCACCTCTATGTCCCCTTTACTGGCTTCCTTCTCTCTGCGGATCTGTGAGATGACAGGGACAACCTGGGCTCCTCCACACCTCTTTTGCGGCTGATGCTGGCCTGCTCTCAGCAGCCTCCTGAGCCTACACAGACAGGGATGCTGTCAGTCAGTCCTGCCTGACAGATACACCTCGTGGCTTCTCCCATCACTGTGCCACAAAAGTGGTTTGCTTTTGTTTCTGGAGCCCAGAGCTGGAAACATCACTGGATGTCACTGATCTGTCAGCCTCGAAGGAGTCGGGTTAGCATCTCTTTGCTTCCCAATTTTGACAGTATTTGAGTACACGAATTGCTCCAGACTGAGAGGATTCAACAGGTAAGGTAAGTTTATATATATATAT
>NW_010387974.1:12710-22462 GCF_000710305.1 Buceros rhinoceros silvestris | reverse complement strand
GGGAGGCCCGAGGGCGGGAGAGTGGTAACAGCCAATGAGAGCCGCGAATTCTGCTTCCCGCGCAGGCCAAGGGCGGGAGGGTATGGGCCGCGGCGGAGTCATTGCCGCCCTGAGGTAGATAAGGTCCTGCCGGGAGGTGGTTGTGGGGTGCTTGACTGCAGGTTGGTTCGTGTCTGCTGCTCCCAGTTTCCATCACCCCTTTCCACTTAGGCACTGCCAGTTCTTCACCAAGCTTGAAAATGGCAGGTTTAAAAACATTTGATGCTGACAGAAATTTTTCTCAGCTGGATGAAGTGCTGGGCCATCTTACCTAGGCCATGGTTTTCCCAGGAAAGGTTGGACCAGGTGATCCTTGAGGTCCCTTCCAACCTGGTATTCTGTGAAATAGCTCATAGTGCGTATTTCACTTACTTTAATTGGTCTGTAGAATTCTTGGAGGATGAAACATGATAATGATCTTCTGCAGTTTTATTGTTTCTCCTTAAAAAACTTAAAAAAGATTTTGAGGTGTGTATGTTTGGATTTCCTTGTATCATCACCAACTATTGTTTCTAAGTCCAACTCTTCCCATTTTGAATCAGAAATTTGAAACATACCTGACTGAGATGGTTTTGTTTACTGATTGGCACTCCCTTCTGAACCCGGGACAGATACCTACTGTGTATATGTGACAGCCGTCAGTCACATACAAGTGACAAGTTTCCCTGATACCCCTACAGTTCATATTGGTTACATTTCATTTACATCATACACTTTTTGGATAGGACTATCTTACTTTAGCCTTGGGTCTTCTGCCTAATTTTAATCAACAAGTAGCTAACAACTAACCTACACAATCACATTTTCCCTTGTAAAACTGAAGGAGAGGGAAAAAAAAGTGTCCTTACAAATACAGGAGGCAGTGAAAAGTTAATAGTTTTGATAGCTGAATTACTCTCTTCAATAGCTAATTTAGAATCCGTAACAATTAACTGAATCAATTAATTTCTGAAAATAATTGCTTAGGGGAGGTAATTTGTAGTGTTCACATTCACTCAATGCCTTGAAAGGTTTTCTGTGAAACAAATAGCAAGAAGCATGGCTAAAAAGAACCCAAAAGCCCGGGTTCTCTGGATAAAAATCAAGTGTCTGTGGTCTGTAGTTAGTCTGCCCATCTTTTCAAAGGAATAATACTAAATGCTTTTGCTGCCTTCTATAAGAAACTCTGTCCAAGGTGCACATGCTAGCATGAATTAGGAAGTTATTCTTGTTGAAATTTAATTTCAACTTTCTCTTTCAACATTTTTGCATGGTATAGGAAGTTTTTAACTAAACTATGTTCTGATTATCTTCTAGACAAATGAAGTGTTGAACACATTGCAAAACAAGATGTTTGCAGCTTTAAAGTATCGCTCAACAGACTATTTATATGAGGTATAGTTTTACTATTTCTCTTAGTGGTCTGAAAGAAATGTGTCAGTAACTAAAGAAAAGATTGAGTGCACGTTAAAAAAAGATATGAAGAACCACTTTCTTTGGAATTCTGTTTCAGTGAGGTTATTTGACTGCACTTGCTGGGATAACATAGTGAAGTGATTACTTTCTTTATACAAAAAAATTGAAGTACAATTTTTTTCCAACACTGACTAGTATCAAATTTTTTGTGTGTCTGTTGCACTTACAATTGTGTTTTATAGCCAATTTCCTGCTTAGAGCTCTCTTTGTAGAGTACACTGTACATTATAATGAGTAAAATTCAATTCGTTACCTTTTTGGAGAACTAATCCAGTTTTCTAGCTATTTCAGTATGTACTAGGATGGGGATACACAACACTATTCCTTACCGGTGGTATGGAATAGTTTTTATAATGTTTTGGATTAAATTCATGGAGAGCAGCTGTTCATATATGTTGTTCAGTTAAGACACAGAAACCTTATGAAGTCTTGTTTTCCTTCCTGTCTACATCTGTGTGATGTTACCAACTGCTTATCATTGAAGCACGCTGTCTTACAACTGAGTTTTTGCTTACTTACATTTTCAAAGAAAACCTATTAGCCAAATAAAATATTTAGCTGGCAAAGTGGTGCTTTGCCAAGCGGGGACATTTCTAGAGTGTGTGTGAAAGAATGAGGTAGTGAGACATGATGCCTTCAAGAGTTCAGGGAGAGTGCAAGTACATACACAAGCACTCTTTTCTCACAGTGGGAGAAATGCGGCCTTGGAAGTAGTCCAGCAATAGCACCTGTGTGTAAACTGAGATCTGTGTGGCGAAACACATTGCCCACAACCTTTTCCCAGAGTGCAGGAATTGTTCCATATAGTACCTGTGTATGTGACCAGTGTTTCATAGATTGTAGCAACAGAACTACTTTTTCTATTGTAACTCCCAATAGGATTCAATCTGTCATTCGATATTCATGTGAAAAACTTTTCACAATAGTTCCATTCGGTTTAATCTTCAGCTATTCCTATGTTATCTGTGAATATAAAATAGCTCTGTTAGCAAAACATGTTGTAAGCTGTCACACAAAAGAGAAGAATTACAATTCATGGCTTTTGTTGCCTGAACTTTGAGGAGCCGGGTGGTGCTGACAGCGGGACAAATGAAAAGTGGTAGAAGAGAAATGTTTAGTGACCTGCTGAATGTCTGCTCTGGAACAGTGTTGCTCTGTAATAATGCCAGGAGGGGTTAATGAATGTGATCACATGTTTAAAGGTGTTGCAGACCTGATCGTGCAAGGGATATGCTGTGCTAAAACTGCAGCTTCATGTTCCACTCTTATGCCTAACTTCTACCCTCCTGCTAGAATGTATATGATAGTTCAGTTGATTTTGCAGGCGTCCAATATATCAAGTGCACTTGCCTAATGCTTCCAGTTCTTAGGAAATGCTGGAATCTGACAAACATGTCAAACTCTGATTCCTGCATATATCTGGCTCAACTGGCTGTGGAATCTTGCTCTTAATGTACTTGTTATGCTTTTTCATCAACCCCTGTTTTTGCAGCTGCCCCAAACAAATATATTTTTGAAGAAAGGAGCCTTTTTAGTCATTAAAGACATGACGGTTAGACCCCTCATGCTGAGTGCTTTAGGTATGATTACAACATCGTCTTAAAAGTTCAACATTCTCTTATGTTATAAACTGACAATATACGCAAACTGTAAGGAAGTCTTACAGCATCTGATCTTTTGGTAGGAAGAGACCTTTGCATTTCCTTGAGAAACTCACCCCCTCCTTGAGGGGTGAATACACATTGGTTAAGCGTCATTGTCATTAATAATGGCTTTGAAAAACTTTTAAATATTTGAGAAAGGCAAGACTGTGTATTAGCATACTTTGTAAAGCAAGTTAGTTAATCTTAACCTGTGCACTTAGAACAAATTCATTCAAAATGTTATGCAGAACGCACAGCTTTCTTGTTTTAAGGCCCTTATTTGTGACAACAGCCCTTTGACATAGTTTTTGCGCTTTATAGACATCAGTGATCGAGAACAGTTTTAGCTATTAAGCTGAAGTTAGCCTCAGTAAAACTACATACTGGTGTTTAAAATTTCTTTCTGATCTCTGTCATATTGTTGCTAGTATTTACAAGCTCAGTAGTTTGTCCTAAAATCCCAGCAGGTCATTCTTCTCTAACCTAAGAGTGCTTTGAGAGCTGTATGTCACAATCCTCAAAGCTTGTTTTAACTAAGAGAAAGGCTATCAGTTCTTTCTGTTCCTGTAATCTCTTCCAGGAACTTCACTAGCTGTACTTTATTTGATAAAGTATATGATAAATGCAGTTGTTTTAGCAGTAAATTCAACACAGATTACTTAAAATTATGTATGACCAGTAACATGTAGGAGACCTAGTCCAGTTGCCTGTAGTTGTCTGTTACTGCCTTCTTTATTCAGAATTTGTGAAGGAGAAGATCACTGGGTAACTGTCATGCTTTGACTTAGGCTTTTGATCAGTATCATGTTTATCAATTTTTTACAAGAGCCCTCTAAAGAAAAGATGCTATGATGACAGTAGTTTTTGCCTTTTTTGTTAAAATTAACTGGCGTTTACAGAATTGTAGCTTTCCCACAAAGGATTAAACTGAAATGAAAGAAGGATCTGTAATGGCAACCTTTCACAGAAGTGACAGTGTTTGTTCACATTGCTTCCCATATCTTCTCTTTTTTTTCTCTTCTCTCTATCTGTACAGGAAGGTTTGAAAAGTGCACCAACAGCACAGTTGTTCCGGTAGCAGTCCGAGTCAGTGAGCTGTTTCCAGTTTGTCACTTGAGATGTTTTAACAGTACAGGCTATAACTGGCTTGACAGCATATGCTGAAAAGGGTGGACATTTCTAGGACCTGAAGCAACAGAGCTGAAGTCAGACGACGCACGTAGAACTAGAGAGAAGTTTCTAAACTTATTCATGATGTTCTCCCACATTTCTGTAGTTAGTTGCCTTTTCCAATGTGCCTTCTACACCCCAGAATTTTTGAGGACTTGGTCTAAACTATAAACTTACTAAATCCGAACACTCGTGTAAGAATTGTTTCTTTGCTTTCTGAACTTAGTGTTTATTCTATGCTTCTGTGCTATGTATACAGTACTATACATGGGCTTTTGTGACAAAAGAACTCCTAGACAGTTTATTCAAGGTGGTCTTCAATTAAGAGTTACTGAAGTTGCCATGTTGAATATTTAATTCTAGAATTCAGTTGACTACTACCATGCTTCCCGGTTTTTTTATTGAAGATAAAGGATTTCTTAAGGGCTTTTGTAAGCTCATAGTAGCACATGAAAGTTGAGAGGATTTAGAATGTTATGAGCACTTAAAACAGCAATAGCAGGAATTCTTTAAATTGTTTATGGTCAGCCTATACACGTGTCAGCTCAGGAGACCAATGCAAGTGTTAGGATAAGCACTTGTAATTGCACGCGCAAAGTTCAGTTAAGTGTAGCTAAGCATGTGTGCAGTTTTGCATATGTGGAAGTGTACATTAGAAGTTCAATAACAAGCCAGGTAAATGTTAGTTTGTACTGTGTCAGTTTTACAAAAAAATAAAGATTAATTATACCATGTTCTAGTAGAAAACACTTAAAAACAGTGGGATTATTTGAAGAGGTAATGCACAAGAAAAAGAATGGAACTGTCTCTCTCATAATTTTATCATGTCTTTTTGTGCAGAGCACGGCAAGGCAGAAGTTTTCCATCTGGAGATTATCACTTTGCCTTCCTCCCTGTATACAACAAGATGAAAAGTATCATCTCACTGGACTCTTTGCTGATGACAAGTATAGGAAGCCATGGACTAGAGGTAGCTTATATACTCCTTAAGTTTTAGTTTATATTCACTGTGGATTAAAGGAAAAGCTTGTGTTTGTGCATAATATAAGTGGTTAAAAAAAATTATTTCTGGAAGTAGCAGTATGTCAGTTCATATAGCTCTTGAAGGTAGAACATGTTAATTGCCTAAGGAGAAATAAGTGGGTAATGGATATTTATTTGTGCATGGCACCATAAGTAAGGGTGATAGTTGATTAGTTTGAAGAGATCTCTGGAAAACTTTTTGTCTGGACGTGTGGTTGTGGAAAAAAAGCAATGATCAGGGATAAGTAAATTACTAAATCTGATTGAAAGATGGTGCTAAAGTTTTGAGATGCAGGAAAAAGTGGCGTTTCCAAGCGTAGAGGAGTAAACATATATATATATATTTGCATCTTTCTGGTGTATATGCATTTACTTTTGCTAATGGAAGCTAAAAGCATTGTTTCTTATGTACATGCTGTGTACAATTTGATAAGCCTCTGCAATGCTTCGATCAATACATAAAAATAAAAATCGATTTTAATATTTTCTGTGTGATTCTTTTTCTGTATTTTTGTCTCAGTTACTTCAACACAGAACATGATCGCTATTTCAGTATTGGATCAGTGGAAGAAAAGTTTATCCGTGGCGGATTTCCTGGAAAAGTCAGTAACCTTAAGTTAAAAGCATATGTGATTCCTTTGATATCGTTTAGGTACTTTGGGAATCATAAGCAAATGATGATTATAGAATGTGGAAATGTTTTCTGACAGGAGCAAGCATACAGTGTGCTAGAGCTGTACGGTGTAGCTTAAAGCTGGCTTTTTCACAAAAAACTGTTTTTATGGAGTTCTCTGCTTCTTTATCTCATTTTTATGATGGTTGTGTAATCTGTTTATGACATTGGAGAAAGTCTCTGAAATCTGTTCCTAAATATGAAAATAAAAACCATAAAAAAATTTTTCCCCACTCCCTCTCTAAGACAGTCACCTCTCATAACTGTAGAGGAAGCAACTATCCACTGAATGAGCTCCTCTTATTTTCTGGCAGACCTGAAGAAGATGAGTGCTCATAACTGAAGCTGATTGGCGAGTACTGGTGCTTTAACATGGAAAATTGCCGTGTTTGGAAGACTAGAAATTTTATATTTTAGATTGGTACCCAACATGAGTTATCTTGTTTTTTCCTAGAAAATGGAGGTTATAATATTAACATTTTTTTCTGGGCATCTTGTGGATATTAATGTGGTTTTCTCACAGTGCTCTTAGAAATAACCATGATAGTGTGTTTGTTTTTAACTTGGGTTTTGTTAAATGGCCTAAAGCCATATGCTCGGTAGTGAAGATAATAGTATTGAACAATTTTCATTACTCAGTCAACCAGAAGAAAAAAGAAAATGTTTATGATCACAGCTTTACTGAACACTGTGCCCAATGGGATATAACGTAGTGCCAGCTTTTAAAGAGGGTCAGAGTCCAGTTACAAGTTTTCTAACATTCCAGTGACTTCTTTTGCTACTTTCAACATTATTTTGATAGGGATTTTTAATAGAACGTCACTTTTTCTTTTCTGAAAGAGAAAAGCAACAAATAACTGCAGAAGGTTCTCAGGTTTGGTCTTTTGGATCCATAGTACTAGCCTTTACTTTCTGAACACAACAATGAATAAATATTTTATAAAGCTTTGTTAGGAGAATTGAGTGGGTTTCCTTGTGATTCTTGCAATCCTTTCTTGGGTTGGTGGTCAATGCACTCTTCAGGCTAACAGTCATTCTCCTCTTGTAATTATTTCATGTCTTTCTAGGGTTCAGATAGCTAACAGATGTTGAAGTGGGTAACTTTTAGCTGTATAGGCCCTCCTTTGCATCTTGTCCTCAGGTTTGCTGTACTAAGTGAAGAGATGTCTGAGTACTTTCACAATTTTGGGCTTGAAGTCCTAACTCTCCCCTAACATTTGCGTTTGAAAGAACGTACGTTATGTGAAAGCTTGCCTGATTTTAACTGCTGAACATAAAAAATGGGAAGTTAAAAATATTTAAATAATCTGAAAGAAAATAACAGTTTTGCACAGATGCAGAAATTTTATTGGGCTACAGAAATAGCAAAATTGAAGTAAAAATAATACTTAGTTGTTTAAGTTGCCAAAACGAACATAGAAATGTTATTTTGGAGACTTGCATTTCAATAACTTAGCTGGAGCTGGACTAGATAGCCTCCAGAGATACCTTCCAACCTCAGCTGTTTTGTGATTCTGTGATCCTGTGAACTGGAAGCATTTAATTATACGTCCAGGTTTTAATTCAGTCCAGCATCTGTCAATGTAACCAGTACATTTTTAAAGAAAACGTAATAGATTTTGAGATTCTATGACAAAAATGTAATTACAACATGAATTGCATCTGAAATGTATATTCTGCTGTATGAGTTTGAACTTAGGTTTAGAAAGCTGCACTGAAGAAGTGAAATTAAATTCTGCATCTTGAGAAAAAAATAATACTATTATATACTACTGTAATAATACTCTTACTTATGTAGTAATATAATGATACTGTTGTATTATTATTATACTATATTATAATAGTATTATACTATTATATGTAATAAATCATTTTTGCACCTTGAGTGATAAATGTGAAGATGTGCTGCAGTACCCATGCAAAGGTGTCACCATCTAGGCTAATAACGGTAACAGACAAAGAACTTCTCGAAGAAGTTGTTAAAAAGACACGGTTTAGTGAGCAATTCAAGAATCAGTTAGATGTCATTTCAAGGAATATTAAATGCCAAGAATGAAGAAGTTTGTTAGACCAAACAGCATTTATCTTTACCCATTGTTTTGGGACTTAAGTTAGTCATAACATCTACATAAATCTGAGGAAATCGGTGCATGTGTTAGACTCCAGAAAAATTGAGGCTTTCACTTTTAAAACAAAATGGGTGTAGTCTGTGTACCAGTGAAACATTAATTAGAGTGAGACTAGGAAATAATGAGCAAGGAGCTGAACTTAGGAGGAAAGGATATGTCTGTGCTTAAGGTTCTTCAAGAGCTTTGCATTCTGTTTGAGGTAAATAATGAGAATCTAAGTAACTCTGATGGATAGAGGTTTCCCTGTGAGTAGGACTAAGCAGTATTAATACATGTAGTTCATCACAAATCTTTATAAGTATGCATGGTGGGGAATGTAATATACTGCTGTCTGTTTGCGCACAGAAGAAGAGTTAGGAATGAGCAGTAAATATGGTAGGCTATTATATTGAAAACTTGACCTACAGTAAATGTTTTTAAGTAAATTGACTGTTATTAAGGAACAAGGAGTGTATAGCGTGACAAGTAAATTTATAGATAACACTGATTTCTTTCTAATTGTCAAAATGACTATAAATAAGCAGAATGCTATAATGTTTTCAAAACTGGTTAGAAACAAGCACTGAAGTGTTTTGCTGTTGTCATTGAAACTAATTGTAGGCATTTTTTCTGGAGTACCGTGTTCACTGCTAGGCATGGATCACAGGAGAGCTGTAGTCCTGAAGTTCTAAAAAAACAAAGTATGACTGTCTAGTTAAAAGGTTCTAGACTTACTTAGAGTTCGGCATAAGGAGTATTAAAGTATGTCCCCGACATGCTGATCTGTAATACGGATGTAACTGAGTTCCATACCTTTAGATTGCTTATCATAAGATGCAGTACATTCTATTATAAGACTCTGCTCAGATGACACTGTTCTAATAGTGGGCACAAGTTTTTGCTACTAAATAATAGGGGCTTTGTGTAGACTTTTAATGCTTTTCTGTGTGTCTAAAAATTTAGGTAACTAGATAAGGAGAGGTGATATTTTCACAGAAGATTGTCAGCTTGGGTTTTTGGGGTTTGTGATTTTTTTGTTTCAAAGTTCTTCATGTAAGCTAGTGAGGAATGTAAGTGTGAATGACTGATCAAAGAGGTCAGTGAAGTGGACTTATACCTTAGGGAAAACTGGTTCAAAGTGCCAGGGAGAGGCTGACGAAAAAAAAGAGGACAAGAAACAAGTAGGGGGAAAACACTAAGTGGGAGAAAAGCACTGAGGAGACACAGACTGCCTAGGCAGGGGTGAGAAGACAGCTGGCAGGAGCTAAGTGAGTCTTTAATTCCTAGAAACTGCCAAATGACTGAATTGGATAAAGCCCCTTACTAGTTTCAGTACATGCACTTAATTGCCATGCTTATTTTGATGATGGGCAAAGATGCTGCCGAAAGTTTTACTCCATATTTAAAAATCTATTTGAAGCTAAATACATTAAATCTAATGTAGCGCCTTCTCTGTTTAAAACACTCTACAGGCATAGCTACGTGACTTGAACATACGTCTCCATACTTAGAGTAGTTTGTCCTTTAAAATATTTGCTGTTTTCCAGAACAGCCTTGCTAAGGGTTTGACTGGAAAAGACTGGCCCATGTAGACTCAAATTAGCAACTCATTTAAGCCTGGTCTATCTATAAAACTGTAGG
>NW_010387974.1:0-12651 GCF_000710305.1 Buceros rhinoceros silvestris | reverse complement strand
CTGTAGGGAAACCCATGGATTTCAGGGAGGTTGGCCCTTTGGCATGGTGTGGATTTTCAAAGGCTCATGCCATGTTAAAGTTTGGACATTAATTATTATAAATACTGCATAGTTATTGCTTGTGAACTATACTACTTGTAATTTCAAAATTAACTTTTGATCTATACTCAAAAATGTTGTAAAATAGTTGATTTTTTTTTAAGATGCATAATGGAGATTCCTCGCTATCATTGCCTGAACATGAAGGTCTGTAGTGAAATTCAGAGCTGCACTCATATACTGATTCCATTTATGAGGTTTACCTCTGGATGCCTAGCAAATGGCAAAGGATTATTTAAAAACTGAATAAATCAATAGGATACACAGTTAAGAAATCAGTTGTCTCAAATATTAAGTTCAGTAAGTGTAGATGAGAAGAAAATCTGGGTTCTTCAGAAATGTCAGCACTCTCAGAGTCAGTTTATTGTTCCAGTCAGTTTAATAACAGAGCATTCACACAACTATATTTTAATTAGCAATTATAAGTATTTTGTCCATATGCATAATTAGTTGAGGGCTATGATTTTTTTCTTCTGTAGTCAAATGTTTTGGGTATTTATTTGGCAAGAATTTTCTTTTCCTGGCAAATAACAGTAGTATTGACATTAATGTGAAAAGTGACGGGATAAATGGAGTTTCTTCATTTACCCTGTCTTTTCCTTATTGAAGTAACTTGCAATTTCTGCATGAATTTTGAAACACAATGATATATTTAACCCAGCAGCAAATTTTTGTCATAAATGTTCTGACATCAATATGTTTGATGCTTTTTCCCAGCCATTATCCTGTTGTTGAGTTTAATGCTGGGTGTAAACTTAAAGGGCTTTTTCTTGAGGAAGAATTAAATATGTAACTCAGTTGTAGATCTAGCTAATAGTGGTAACTCCGTAATTTCTGATCATCATCAGTGAATACAGTGATTATCAAAATCATTAGAGTATCTTTTTTGAGTGCCATTGATTCACTGAGGAGTCGGAGAAGTTATGGCACTGCTTTTACAACAGCTTAAGTATCAGATACTGTTTTCTGCTTTTTAGGAAACCAATCTCCCCTGTGGAGTTCCATATTAGCAATGAATTAATAGAAGTTATTCCAAGTTCAAATCCCTGCTCTCAGACTGACATAGAGGGACCTCTTTTACTTACAAAGGATGTTTTTAAAGAAGAGTCCTCCCAAGACAAATATTTGAAGATTGACTATGCCACTGAATTTAAAGAGCAATGGCAAGGTAAAGTGTTTAATTCACCGCTCTCTGTGTTTTTGTGGAGTCAAGTTGATAACTTCCATAATTTTTTGTCCATGGTTCACAGAGGTTGAAGAGGTTATTTGGGTGATGCAGCCTTTGCAATTGCAGAAGTTATGGCCGTATCAGAGCAATCTGTTCACTGGTGAAGCAGAACTTGTCTTAGCAGTTAAAGATAGACAGAAGCCAAAAGAAACTACAGGCTGATCAAATATACCGCAGCAGGTGTCAGAAAGTATCACAGTAAGGAGATCTTATCAGGCATTGATCAAAATGCTTATGATTCTTTGTACCTCAGTAAAATTAGATGCTTGTGGCATGTCAAGGAGGGAAAAAGTAAGCAGTTTCTGCTTTGTTGCTGGGATGAAGCTAGTTCAAATTGGGTAGCATTCCTATGAATTTTCTGAAATTTTATTATTAGTAGCACTCTAACAGATATAATAGATTCTGAATACAGAAAACAAAATGTTGAAGTGTTTGATTCCACTGTATTACAATTTATTATTCTGAACTATCTGTGGTGTTCTTTTCAATACTTTTTTTTTTACCTATTGTACTAGTATCAATTATACTATTTTAGAAAAAGTAATGTAACCATTTACTAAGAGCTTTCTTCCACAATGACAGGGGAGACAGGTGTTTCTTGATATAGTATTGTACAAGATAATGTTTACTAGGAACGTAAGTATTGCAGTTAACTAATTGAAAGACAGTAATGTTTATTCATCTAGTTAAGTAATTTCCTCCTGGTTTTCAAAGTTACGTGGCATATGGCAGAATGTTTCAATAATTAATAAAGCTCTCTGTATTGTGTGCTTATGAAGAGAATAAAAATAATTCAGATGCTTTCCCATGTCTTTGCTATTACTTTCTTAGTATTTTTTTAAGTTTTGAAGTTTCTTATATTTTTTGAAGTTACAGATTATTATTGTGCTTCGGCAAACATAAATATTTTTTTAAATGGAAGAACGTTAAGTTATTCACTGTTCTGATGACTGGTGCATTGAAATAGCAGATTAATAATTATCTACCAATATAATGGATGTGTTACTAACAACCCTTTTTTCCAATTTTCTTTTTGCATTAAAGAAGGAACTGTGAGCAAAAGTCTGTGGACTTTTGAGGGAAGTATTAGTTCTAACATTTTTAAAAGTTGCCACACTGAAAAGATTCACAATCTGGTTTGTGTCAATGAGAACCTCCTAATTAGTCTGCTAACAGCACACAGGTTTCAGTAAAGACGTGGGCACATAGAGTGAGTGTGAAAACAGGGAAATTTACTGATAGATAAAGATTATTAGAAGTGGAATGTTGTGGGTGATATGACATAATTATCTAACCTGTATTGAAAAAAAATAATAAAGAACACAATATAGTATTTGAAATTATTTAAAAATTTTTTTTCCAATAAAGGAAAGTTATATTTGAATTCTAAATAGCATGTTTTAATTCTGCAGGAGGTTTTTTTCTACTAGATGTTTCATATTAGATATAAAGCAAATAATACTTACTAAGAGCTGTAGCGTTTACAGGTTCTTGTTTAAAGCAAAAAAGATACCAATGAGGTTGTGAAGTTCAGTGTAGTATGTTGTGCATATATTTAAAATGTAGCTAGTAAAATATAACTGGATTATAGCAGTGGAAAATGCTAAGTTAAAACCTGTGAAATATGAATTACATTGAACGGAAAAGCTAAAATCTTAGTTTGGTTCAGTAAGTAACTGTAGACTTCTAGTTTCTTCCCAATTACATTAGATTTGTATTAGGTTACAATAGGTTTTCAATATTTAGCATGACATTAATAGCCTTTCTGTTTTGCATAGGCTGTCTGTTAGGAGAAAGAAGTCACAGTGGAATAACAAGCATCTTTACACCATTAAGCTGAAGAGCACTAACTTTACACTTACACGAAACCACTAGCGATGAAACCCTGTTCAAACATGAACTGAATATTTGCTCCATGTTTGATAAAGTACTTGAGCACACGCTTAAGCCCATTTAAGTTCTTCCTAAAGTGCTTTGGTGATCAGAAATTACTGAATCAAAGAAAGTGATGATATTGCATTCAAGTTACACCTCTGAAAAATAAACATTTTAAACCATGTGGAACTGCACTTCCTAAAACCACGAAGTGGCAACTCAGTTCAGTTGTGTATGAATTTCAAACACTGGCATTTGTGAATTTCAAACTCTGCCCGTTGCTCCAGTTGTAAAATTTGGTATTAGGGAAGCAGTTAGGTATTGGATTGCATCTGTTCCACCTCAGGAGGGCTCTTCAGTAAGAGCAGAAGAGTAGTCTTGTATAGGCATGCTTTCCTGAGGTGGGAAGTAAGAGGTTAAAATGTGTTAAAATTAACAAAGAAGTGCACTAATCAAAGTATTTTAATAACATTAGAATAATGAGATTAATTGAAAAAACCCTCCTTTTCTCATACACTTTAAGTACTAGAGCCGCTTAAATTAAAGAGTATACAATACAAATTTATATAATAAAAATATTAATTAAAACTGTAGCTAAATTGGGATAATAAATTCAAATCAACAGCAAAGTTGTGCTTCATTTGACTGGATTGACGATATTAGGAGTTATTCTGCTTTATTTGCATTAACAAAAATTAAATTAAATATTATTTGAGGACAACAGAATCAAGTTTATGTCACTGAAGCAGTCTATTTTCTGATTGATTTTATCACCCAATTTTGCAACCACTATTTGCCTGAATATTGAGGTACTTTCTACTTTTAGGGGTTGCCTGTAAAAAAGAGAAAAATAGATCAGGGTTTTGGTAAATTGTATCAGAAAATACTTAAAATTTTCTGTTGGAGGTACATTGTGCTTTAGAGGCTACTAGAAGCTTTAGCAGCCTCTCCTGAACTGTTTGTCTCATTAAACAGAGGCATGTTATAACGAGAGATTTGTGTTTTAACTGATGGATTTCTTTATGGAGATCTGTTTTGTTAGCAGCACAAAACAGTTTTGGGGGAACTTAACCCCTAGCTATCATTTCCAGCCATTGGGAAGAACAGGAAGGTTGTTACACATAGGGAGTCGTTCATGGAGGAAAGGGGTATGTGGGAAAAGCTTGTCATATGAAACCTTGGAACTCCAGATTTTGGTGCATTTAAAGCTTAAAATCCTAAAATATATAAAGTAAAATGTAGCTGGGTTTTTTGTCATTTACAGCATTCTGACCCTTGCTCAACACTTTATTCTGATAATTCTTACTATGTTTATATTGTTGTTAATGTATTTTTTGTTATTTTCCTTCAGATTTCTGTATGGAAGAGGAACTTGTTTTTATTGATAATCTTGAAATATTTCGTAAAAAAATGCCTACTTCATCTATACTTCTGAGCAGACTACATTTTTTTTTAGTGAAAGATCCCCTTTTAGATTCTGAAGGACAGAATTTAACAGAAGAGAACGTTTTCAGGTATCTACAAATTGTTGTATAATATTGAACATAAATAATATTCTGTAATGCCATTAACATTTTAACATCTTCTGTTGGGGCTTTTTAACTAGTTTATATTTGCAACAGGTAAAGGCTTCAGCTTTTCTTCTTGCTTATGACAACTGAGTGGGATGAAATTTATATGATTAAATTTATGCAGTTAAGAAATCCACATAAATGAAATTAGGTCATTTTTATATTCTGTAAGTGTGATTTCAGGATTTCAGTTCTGGGATACTGTAAAAAATGTCCATTTTTAAGGACCTTGTCCTCTCTCAGGCTGACTGATTCGCTATCAGTCAAATGCCACTAAATTTAACTGGGCCAGATTTTTGCACGTGCTTCCATGTTCCTTCTTCCTCTCCTTTCAGTCATGCTGTCAGTAAATCCATGCTCTTACCTTGCTGAAATGTATTTCAAGTTCAAATATTAATTATTATTATGGTTTTGCTCACTTTCACATTGCTTGTTTGATTGAATTTAATTGCACAATGTCTTATGTTAGGAATTAGAACAAACCAGTACGTTAAAATGGGCATGAGTTACATTCAGAATGCGCCTAATGTTTTGTAAATACATTCATCTGTATACATACATTCATAAAGTCTAGATAATTTTTGCACTGTTTTGCTCTGTGTCTGAGTGATCTATATAGCTTCCTTTTCACTTGATAGGGCTGCGTGATTCACAGGCAAGGCAAGGCAGGTTTTACCTGATTTAACTGTACCTATGTAGTAACTGAACGTGGAGGAGTTGGCTTCTTTGCCTGCTTTTCAGACATGAGCCCCGACCTCACGGTGGTTCTTGGACATAAGATTGTGTGCATATGTGGGTACTGTAAATATCCAGTGAAGAGAACATGATCCAAATTCTGCAATGACTTTCAGAAATACCAGTAACAGGAGAAAAAAAATGCTAGTGTGAACCTTTATAGAAATAGCTCTGTCCTGCTGGTCTGCAGTTTACTAGCTGAGCCACCAGCCTTCTCAAGGTGGGGGACCAAATTTCCTTATGGAGTACACAGGGAGATGCATTTAGACAAAAAGAGACAATTAGACAGACTTCTACTTAAGACAAAATTTGGTGAGCATCTCGGGGCTATGTGTGGAACAGTTTACAGTCTTCAGTGTGAGGTATTCCTCCAGGAAAATAGTGGTGATAGGGACTAATGAGGAAGCTATCCCCCTAAAAAGTCATTATAGATTTAGTATGTGTAATGGCCATGAGGAGCAAGCCTACTGGAAGGTTTTCTTTCTGCTTGAAAAATCTTCATCCCTGTTCTCTTTGCATTCTTGCTTTACAGGACAAGTAGTAGCCTCCCTCCTGAGTTTCACTTCTTAGCATTTTAAAAGTTTGTCAGTTAAACCAGGCAACATGCTTCTAGTTTTCATTTTAATGTCTTCTTTGGTGCTGAATCATTCCTGAAAATAGAAATTAAAGGCGACAAAAGATAAATAATGTCAAAGTTATAGATTACAGAAGGTTTGTGTATAACAGAAATACTTGACATTAGAAGAGATCTAGGTCTGCAGCTTCTGCAGAAAGCATTTTTGCGTGATGAGACTGAAGTGTTGAGATGATGAAAAATTTGAACATGGGTTTTTTTTTTTTTCTGTAACTTTTTACAGGCAGGTTCCAGTATGAAGTGGTTCTACTTTGTATGTAATATACTATTTATTGAATTCAGTTTCAGTTAATTACACAGGTGGTACAGAATGGCTTCAAATTGCTTTTTTAGAAAAGCATGAAATTAGAAAAAAAAAATTGCTACATATATGGTTGTCAAAGCTACTGCTAAGACTTCCAGTCTTAGATATGAAATAATACAGAGAAGTCACTTGCTTTTTTTTATGATCTTTTAAAGGGAATGTTTGACTTTCCAAAATGAAATGGAGATGGAAGAGAGTGAAACAGAATTGCAGGGAATGCCAGAGAAATTCTGTACCATATCTGTAAAAGACGAAGAGGTATCATCATGCTGTTTCTTACAAAATATTATATTAGTGATTACTTTATGTTATGCATAAGTGTTTGTCCATCTGCAAGTCATTTTACTGAATTCTTTTCATACTTGCTAAATACTTGTAGGCTTTGTGTTTCCAGGATTAGGAAACACTGGTATTACTTGTGGTTTTTTTAATTCTTGGATGCTGTTGTTGGGAATCTCCACTCTGATTAGCTGTTTCTCCTGGGACCTGGTGTGTTGGACATTTTATGTTGGTACTGTTATACTAAGAATAAAAATGAACCAGAACAGGAAGCCATGAGATGTGCAGGGGAAAGGGGAAGTTCCAAGGCATGTGCTGAGATTTTTGGGGCCTGCTCGGCTTCTTTTTCTAAAAAAAAAAAGTCAAATCTGTTTTTTACTCCATTATTGAAAGTTCTAAAAACCCAAACTTCCAATGAAATAAATGAGGATTCTACTGATTGGAAATGTAGGTTCAGATCCACTCTTCGTATTCCAGTGACTCAGTTGGAAATACTGTAACACTTCCTTGTTCTCTGTATTGAGCAAAGTTTTGTAAATGTTATGTGACTTCTTTCTTAAAAGCTTTTGTATTGGTTTAGAATTAAGCTATTTCAAGATGTTGAAGAAGCTTAGATTGTCCAGGAACATCAAAGGAAAGTTATTTACCATTCTGTTGTGATTAACATTTTTCAGTATTTCATGCTGCCTGTTGAGTTAGAATTCTGCAAATCTAGCAATGGTAGTTCAGATTCTGTTCATATTCCATCATACTTGGAACTGAAAGGTCTGTTAAATGTAGCTCCAGAAACTATGGCTGATGAAGACATGTGCAAACAGGTGATCAAGGAAGGTGAGCATTGGTTTTCTTAAATGCTTGACCTGTTTTTCCTTTAATTTGCACACATTTAACACAATCTCAATCTTGTATATTCAGTTCAGTTAGGAATTACATCGCAGCCTGAGAATTTCTCTGTGTGAAAATATGAACTTGCTATACCCAAATTTGAGTATTAGAAATGTCTCCTCAAGTAGACAAGGGAAAGTAAGCTATTTGCAATTTGGTTCAGCCCATGGTTGTGTTGTAACCTTGGAAACAAAGGTGATATCCAGTCTTCCATGAATATAATAATTTAATGTTGTGTTTTCTTATCTGTAATTAAATTTACTTTCAGGTGCATCCTTAAGAGCATTATTTACAGTACAGTCATATTGTCAAAATTGCTTGTATTACATTGTAATTGCAAACAGGAAAGCAGAATTCTGAGAAAAGAAAAAGGGTTAAATATTTCCATGGATAGCAGGAATATTCTAAATAATTAGTGATTTCTTTAAAGAAATTTAAGAAAAGTTACTAAATACTGCTATACTACAGATAAAAAAAAAAGACAGTGCCTGAGATTTTTTTTATTTTTATTAAAAAAAAAAACCAACATTTTGCATTTGTTTGGCAAACAAGTGAGGAAAAACATTTCTTTGGTGGACAGGAATCAGCTCCAAGAAGCAAGATTCATGCTTCTAATTGTAGAGGGTGCATGCTGAATTCTGATAGGGCAGCAATTTGGAGTAGTTAAGTCTCTTACTGAAGATAGGAACAAAACTTTAAAAAGTGTATAACTGACGAGGGAAGTTTCATGTGCATTCCTCTGCTACATTTAGTACATCACAACCTACATGCCATTCCAAGATGAATGACCCAAACTCCACCACAGAGGTTCACAGATTTTGTACGTAGATGTCAACCTATTATTCTTTTTTGTTCTGTTTTAGCCCTTTTCAGGAAGTGAAGACAATCTACATACACAAACTCCTGGTAAACTACATTTAGGCTACCTACTTGTTCCAGAAATCTTGTCACCGATGTCATAAGAACTCTGAATAGTTCAGATAATGACTCTGCTATATTGTACTTTTTTTCTGGCCTCTTTAAGGGATGTGACTGAGCACTGCTATGATTATCTGCTGCATTTGGAGTTACTAAGTGTAACTGTAATTTTTTGTAACAATATATTACAACAGAGATTCAGTAAAAAGATTGAAAGAAAAAATTGCTCTGACAGGAAGCAGGAATAAATGGTTCATTTATAGCACCTTTTAAAATCTGTTTTCAGATCTCAAAGCAGAAATTACATACAAAGTAGAAATTTCCAAGTACTGTCCCATGCCACAAGAGGTTTGCTCTGGTGATAGCAGAAGTATGTTGGAGTTCTGTGAGTCAGGTAGGAGATTCTACATAAATCAAAGGGTGATACTTAAAATAAATTCTTCAAATTGCTGTCCCTATATTCTGTTCTTGAGAGTACATGCACCATATAGATATAAGATATGAAGGTTTGGTTTGTGTAATCCACTACTTTGTACCTCCACCATAAGCAGACAGAAGTGTCATACTCCTTTCAAAAGTTTAAAAACTAAAGACACCAACTTCAAAATTCCTTCAAGTTGCTTTTGACTGCAAGCGACATCTCTATCTTTTGCACTTCATTAGCTTTTTAGATTTTTTTGTCTAACAGGTTAGGTGTAAGGAAGATGTTCTTCACTGTGAGGGTGGTGAGACACTGGAACAGGTTGCCTGGAGAAGCTGTGGATACCCCCTCCTTGGAAGTATTCAAGGCCAGGTTGACTGGGACTTTGAGCAACCTGATTTAATGAAGGGTGACCCTGCCCATAGCAGGGGCGTTGGAACTGGATCATTTTTAAGATCTCATCAAACACAAGTAGAGGAAAGTTAAGGCATATTGATTAAAATTGTGGAGTTAAAGAGCACAGTTTAAAGCCCAGTAAACTCTTACATTAATGCTTTCAAAAGAGGGTGATGGAGGACAGTCCAGACAGAAATACTGAGTTTACAACGTCCAGAGGTTCAAAATCCCTGACCAGACATTTTGATTTGCAATGGTTCAGTAATGCCATGTGGTTGAGAAATAAAGTTATGTAGTCGTCAGAGCTGTTTTCCACAGAAATAAAGTGTTGAATGTCTGCTAATGTGAACTTAAATCCTGGCTTCTCCTGCACTAGCATCAGGAAATCCTTTATGCATACCCAGCTGTGAAAACTCAGTCAGGGATGCTGGTAATAATGCATACCAATGGCAGACAGTTCTGGTGTCTGTTCAGACTAACTATCCAATCTCAGCTGAAATTTCTTCGGGATCCAGGTGTACCTTGATAATGGATAGTCTTGCCAGCCCTACTGTTTTCATAGCTTAATGTTGACTGGCTAAGAGAGGCAGAAAAATGGCTGTGCTGGTGACATTTTTCACCTTTAATTTCATGCAGAAAATCCTGTGCAAAGAGTGACATTTACAAATAGATGTGATGTGGGCAGAGTGGCAATACTTGAATAAACATATACATCTTGTCCTAGTGCATATCCACTCTTGGAAGAGTGGAAAATCTATCCTGTATTACATTGGACAGTAGCAGGGTTAACCTCCTGTGCATGTTCACTTGATAGTTTTCGATCAAGCAGTTACTAAAATTCTTAAGAACTTTGAATTATCTCCAGACCAAGATGTCTCTTCTTGTCTTAGTTTCAATATGAACTTTTTAAAAACTTTCTAAAGTTTATACTGAACGGATGGTTGTCCCCTTCAGGCTAGTAGCATCACACTCCTGATACTGTATTGTAGGCTTTTTGTAGGAGCATATCAGCTCAAAGTGTCTGGTATAAAAGCTCAAGGCAAACCCACCATATGTTGTCCCACCAAAACAAAGTTAAACTTAGTTTCCATTTGGAGATTATTGCCTAGAATTATTAACTGTAGTCTGACTCTGTCTATCTGACTGCCCTTTACTTCTAAAGCTTATGATATGCTGAGGAAGCTTAAGCGCAATAGATGTGAGCAGTTTGGGACCCTTCTTCTATCCACAGCAATAGCAAGTTGACTATGATCTTGTCTAGGATATTATCCACTCTTCTGGAGTAGATGAGTAGTCAAACTGTCTTGAATTGTTTTTAGAAGAAAGTGCTGTCATTAGTCTTTATTGCCGGTTTGCTAGCTTGGCTCTGCCATTGAATCAGGCAAGGTTCAATCACTGGGGAACAGACAGCTTCCAAGTATTTTTTTTTTTTAGGATATACTCAGGTCTGTTGAATAGAGATCTGCAAACCTGTACATGCACTGCTAGGACAGTGTTTGCTAATGGAAGTTTGTATGTCAGGTGTCAAATTTCAGCAGAGATACCCTACAATCTTCTTGTGATTAATTTTTCTGTTTATGAGTTACCAGAAGTGAAATTTGTTTGCTTGAACTCAGAGAAGAAACAGTCATAAAATAACGGCATTTTCTGTAAACATTTTGTTATTTGCCTTTCTCTGCTGCTAGCAGTGGGGGTTGTTTACTGATGAGGAGATTGGGGGACAGGAGAATTCACTCAGTTATTAATGCTCTGAGAAGGGGAATGGCACCCAGTGTAGGCAGAATTTAACTAGTGTAGCTGGTCAAAACATTTCAGTCTCAAAGGCAAGAATAACTAGACAAGTGTGAACACTATTGCTCAAAGAGAAATAATTGGGGTTTTTAGATATGTCAGAATTTTTGCTGTCCTGAGATCAGCTCCTGTCCTGTTCAAAGAAAAGTGCTAAATTTGTTTCTCACCACAAAAAAACAGTTTTTGAGCTGAAGTTCACAGCAGAAGTTCACTGAGATTTTCTTGTTCTGAGTAAATGGGAAAATATACTGCTTTGAAGTCTGTTTCTTTCTTTTGTAACCACTTTTATTTCTTACTTTTTTGTTTTCCCCAACATGTACGTACATTCGCTGGCTTTCTAACTGTCCTTTATCCCTCCTGTACTTCCTGCTGTACGACCTGCTTGATAGGTCAGTCAAGGAGCAGCTATAAGCAGCTGGGCAGGTGGCTAATTCATAGCTCGCTGTGTGCCACTTGGCCCAACAATGTGCATGTGGTGTTGCAGCTGCTTACTGCCTGTGTTGGAATGAATAAGGAATTTGTTACAAGTGTTTTTCCTTGTGGAGGCGCTTATTTACTGACAATTTTTCTGGCTGTTAGTTTTCACAGAACGAGCTGTGATTTTTTGTGACCTCTACTTTCTGGTTAAGCTTAACAAGAAATACTATTAGAAGATGCCAGAGAGATGAATACTGGGGCAACTGTGTAAACCACCAATTTTTATGGAATGACATGAAAATCAATGGAGTTGCAAATTTCTTACTAAATTTGATTTAAAAGCAATAATCCAAGAAATGTCCACATTTAATATGATTGGCAAAAAAAAGGATGTGAAAAGTGACTTGCTAGGGACTTCTAACATGCCGGATTTGTTTGTATACTGCTTTAGAAAAACTAGTGTAATTCATTTCAGGGGTCATCTCTAGAAATTACAATGACTACGAATTATGTTTGAAAGAAAAATTTTGTCTTTAAAATCCTGACTTACTGTTTCTGAAGTTCCTGAATCCATTTATCAGAATGTTACAGCCACCACAATAATGTCTGAAGTCTCTCTTCAATCTAATTAATTTTATGTAGGAGCTATCTAAGAAGACCATCAGGGTTGAACACTTAATATCAAACCCTCAGCCACAGAACCTTGTGATTTGATCATAAAAATCATCTTACATGGGAAGACTATGTGGCCAGAACTACCGTAGACTGAGTAAAGGAATGTGATCTATACATCATTATCCCCAAACTGTGTGAAAATTAAATGTGAAGTATTTGGGGTTTATTGCTTAAATAGTGAATTGTCATGTCACGGAAGTGCACACAAGACCGAAAGCAGTTACAATCCAAAAACCTGGATTTATTACAAATAAATCTGCTTAGCACTCCATCTGTACAGGTTTGAATGTCCGTTGAGAAATTGTTACTACACAACAAGTTTATACAGAACCGAGGGATCTATTCTAAGGTAGATAGACCCAAATTAGCACACAATCTCGCTTATTAAAGGCAGAACCTCTCACTTAGTGATACCAAAAGGAA
>NW_010387973.1:58595-69372 GCF_000710305.1 Buceros rhinoceros silvestris | reverse complement strand
TGATTCTATGATTCTATGATTCTATGACTCAGGTCTTGTTGAATTTCACGGGAACCTGAAAACTATGATATTCACATCAATTCTCAGTGAAGAGCAACTTGGCAATGATTCTTGTCAATCTCAGAATGCAGATGTGTACATCCAAGGACTGAAACTAATATTTAGGTATAAACCATGTATCTTCTGATTTGTCAATATTCGCATTACCCACAATCTTACCTTTCAAATCTACCCAAGGTTATTTGGACAGTAGCTTCAAGGTAGTGACTGGGTAGAATATCAAGCAACAGTTGATAAAATATTCTGTAAAACTTGAGCATAACTGGAAGTTTCATGTTTCTTATCTTGTTTTCTGTTGCTATTTTCAGAATTCCTCTCACTTACTAATAATAGACACTGCCATATTCTTAATTTTCAACCTTCATTTTTCTTCTATCTCCTTTATATTGCACAAGAGACACTTGATATTGTGCATCCATTTATTAAAAAAAAAAATCAGTATGAATTTCTTGGGAGGGGCAAACCAAAATGCTGTCTTAACTAAGATCTATGATACCTCTGCATTTTTGTTGTCCTTCACTGCATTTCTTTCCAAAGGATCTTGAATGACCATTAACACTTTAGATGCTTGCTAATCCTAGATGTCTCCTATTGCCTTCTCTCTATTTCCCACATCTTTTTCTGTGTAAATAAACCTCTGTCAGAGGTTTAACTCAGAAACAAAACAGAACAAGTTGACAACTATAATTGGAGTGTCTTACTAAAACAGATGAAAATCGCGAGCAGGTTAGAAAACTAGATGGCTATTTGTCACCAGTTGGCTGAAGCTCACCAATTACAGGATGAAATCTCTCTCTCTCTAATTAGTACCCCACTCACATTTCAGAGGAAAGGGTTAAGAAAAAGAGATAAGAAATGGAAAAAAAGTTTGTGAGGCCTCTTAAGTTTGGGAAACCAGAACAGTTTTAATAACAATAGGATATTATATACAGAACGACAAAGAACAGATGAGCAAGTTTACATAGAATTAGAAAAATGGTGCAGTGACTGTTAAATCGTGGTTAAGGAAACAGCAGTGATAGAAGAAAACCTACAAGTTGGTTCAGTGGCGGCGGCACATGGTGCTGGTAGGGAGGCATGGAATGGAGCGGCAGAGGCTGTGGTGGTTCTCATGCAGGGCTGGGCCAATGAAGCTACAGCAGCACTTGTGGCAGGTGCACTCAGCAACAGCTGGAGCGTGGAGCAAAAGCAGCTGATGTTAGCAGTCACAGTAGCCGGAACAGAAGCAGTGGCAGCGGTCACTGTGTGGTGTGGCCTCCAGGACAGAGCTGGCTGTAGAAATCATGCCAGGCACCAAGCGCAGGTGAAAAAGGGAGTCATGGCTGGTCCAAGCAGTGGGTAAAAAAGGTGCAATTTCCATCTGCACACCATTTTTAAAAAAACACCGAGCCCTCCAAAAACTCCACAGCCAGTGAGATGCGCTGACATACATTGGAGGAATAGTCCACTGTGGTTTGATGTGTCCATCACAAACTAACCAGAAAATCACACAAGCAGTTTTAGAGAATGTGACTGAAATCATATATAAGCATTACAACCAGGGCTGATTCAAGTCGGAAGAGATGATGTTCAGTGCCCTGGTGGAGTTTACCACACCTGAAAAAATGGAACCAGTCAGCACAGAGGTGGAAGAGAGCAGAAGAGTTCAGAATGAATCAGAAAAGCAGCGTCTTGGCCTGATAAGGGACTTTACTGAGAATAATGTGAGGTGATGAGATTGTTGATGGATAATTCATAAAACAAATGTACACCGAGACTTGCATTATGGATGGGTGAATCAGTTGAATAAAACTGAAAAACCAAGTGGGGTGATTTTTCATAATTTGAAAAGTTTAATGGGAGTATAATTTTAAGGGACCATAATTTTAAGGGATATGTGTGTTAAGACAAATATCAAGGTTTCCTTCACAACTTGTTGTCACCAGTTGGCACTGAGGTGGGACCAACCATGGGACAATTTCTCTCTCCAGTCACCCCTCATCCATTCCAGGAGGAAAGGGTCAAGGAGAGATAAGAAAAAAATGTAGGCGAGGCCTCAGTTACATTTAGGAAACAGTATTATATGCAAAACCAAACAAACTATTAACAAGTATATACAAGGATCAGGGGTCTGGTGCAGTGGGGCTTGAACCATGAGTCAAGACCCACCGGCCTGGAACACACAGCGGCGGTGGCTGGGAAGATGGTGGCGAGGAGCAGCGTGGTGTCCCCGCAAGGCAGGGGCAGTTGTCCGGGAGCACGCAGTGGCAGCTCGAAAAATGGCAGCGCTGATGGGTGAATTACTTGTGGGTCAGAAGGAGGAGGGGGTCAGCAGCTCATCCGGGACTGCAGAAGGAGCAACCCCATGTTCCTTCCTGCCACCAGCTCTTAAATAAACAGCGTGCCGCCAGAAAGTTCCCCAGCCAGTCAGATGCAGTGACATGCTGGGGGAGGAATGCTTTACCTGGCTTGCTTCTGTGCCCATCAAAGCAAACCAGGCTGTTTTTTTCTCTCAAGCCAGGACACTTGTATGGGATGACATTGTACTCATGCTCCCTGAAAATTTTCTCTCCTTCTGTTAGAGGACATCCCATTATTTCATACTTTTCCTTCAGCCACACAGAAAAATAATTAATCAATCACATCTCAATCACTAAGTTGATCACTCTGTACTCTTATAGATTAGACCTGAAGAGATCACAAGGGGACATACCAAGATACAGAAAACTTGGGAGAAAACAATAAGAACAAATCTGTCTGTGATAAATTATTTAAAAATTGCATATGGACACTGTAGTCCTCAAGTATTATTCATCATAAATGTGGCTTCATTTCTCTCTGCAAAATATATAGATGTGTGCACACATTTCTGACAGCAATGTCAGAGTGATTATAGTTTGAAAATTTGATTGTAACAAGCACAAGATAGCTTCACAAATTTGGTAAATATTTGGTGGATGAAAAACCTTCCACACGTACACCTGAATTTTAGAGGAAATAAAAATCTTTTATTACATAAAAAAGAATTTGGCCATTTGAGGTATACGACAAACTTGATGGTGGGAGACCAAAATGCTATAAACTTCATTTGTATTGGGCTAGGTACAGTAATTTTTCTTTCAAAAATTGTGGTTTAAGTGAAGTAGTTGATTAAGTTTTAACCACTGCAGAAAGGAATTAAGAGAATCATATAAAAAACCAAAAGCAATGGTGTCTTTAAAAACAATTCTGCACAGGTGGTATGCCAGAAAACAGTATAAAGAAGTGCTCAAACAACAAGTATAGTAAACTAGCATTGGGTCTCGGTGCTGCTAATCCACACGCCAGTGGAAAGTTCGTCATGTTACCTGCTCTTAAAGTGACTTAAGAATGCTGTTAACAAAGAGAACAGCATATGGGAGAATTGGAATGAGTTTTCTTGGACTTTACAGTTACAGAGATTCTGTAAGAAAGCAAAAGGCCTATTTAGTATTTTGTCAATATTCCTTTTATTTTTTCTAAAACTAAAATACAAGTAAATAATAAAAATACAACTCATCTATATAAAGATTTGCTAACAGGTCACTGACGCATGACTCAGAATCAGATAATCTATTACCAATTAAAAAGTTGATTATTTAAAGAAACAAATTCTTCAAAATTTAATCATGGGTAGTAGAAGTATTTTGTTACTTATAACAGCATTACACAGTGTGTATCATTTTAAAGAAGTTTGGCTCTTTCAAAATTGTACTATTTAAACAATATTGAGACAGGTGTCTCGGGAGTATTTTCAAATTCTTCTTTGGATATTTCTGGTTTTAATTTTATTTAAGAGAGATTTTAATGTTATTTAAATCTCCAAAGAGCTTTCCCATAGTCCAGACCCAGAAAGTGATCAATGTATATACCATAACCTTTGTGGCACTTGAATGAAGTTTTCTAATAATGAGGGAGAAAATGTAAGTAGGAGAACTTCAAACTATTTAAAAATGTTGCTGCTTCACATTTTTATGATGGATAAATTTTTCTGTCTTCTCCCTCTTATTTTAGCAGGAAATTCAGCTGAAAATAATTTAGTTTAACCATCTCTTAGTATAAAAACCTTCAGCAGTTCTTTCTGGAAAAGTAAAACATGCTGGAAACATTAACCTAACCTAAGAAAAAAGCAAATTATTTTCTTCTCTCTGAAGAAATTGTATGTGTGTATGCAAATCTGTATATTTTTATGAATTCATAGGTGAAAGCACCCGACATTAGATTTGCAGGAATGGATGAAAAACCAGCTCTGATAAGGATCAGAAATATCTCAACTCATACACTGATCAGGCACAGATTTTTTCCCTAAGGCTTAAGAGAGTGAATAGAATCCTAAAAGTCTTTTCAAATCTTTTCAGGAAACCTTTGAGATTCTTGGATTTTGCTACTTTGTTTTTCACTTTGAAAATAATGAAATGGGGAAAAATGAGTGTTCGTGTAAACAAGATGAATATGCAATTGCTTAGAGCTATTGTTCAATCTTGTTTCACACAGCCCTATTAATACATTGTAGTTCTGATCTGATGAATTTCTGCCACTGCTGTGAAATCGCTATTTAAACATGCACAAAAGCAAACCATCTTTAGGGCAATTTCGTTAGGTAGATGGATTTTCATCAGGTTTTTAAAGGAAGACTAGTACATAATTTTTCTCTTTCAGCCAAAGAAAACATCTGAATCTAGTTCACTGGAGGTAAAAGCCTTTAGGAGCAATAATTCGACAGAGATATTAATCCCACTAGTACCTAGATTTTAAGATGCTTTACTTTAACCGTAGGCTACCTTTCCATGTGAAAAGCTATGATTGCTCATATAACACGTGTGCAAATTATTCATTAGAATGTCATCAGTAACGGATTGATTGGGCAGGAGATGAAACCCTGCACTCATTCTTATTGATACATGTGAGCTTTGCAATTTCTAATGTATTTAGTTAATGTTTTCATACTATCTATTGTCTGAATAGGTTAATGTTTCCGCAAATGTAAGTTTCAGTGTTTTCCAAACACAAATACTTCAAAAGTTTTTAAAGTTTAGAGTTCATTGAGAAATTAAATCATGAAAGAAAATGTTACAATGAGCATTGGCCAGGCAGAGGTTCATTCTTTCTCGAAATCTTCCAAAGATTTTCCAGCTATTTAGTCACAAAATACAAATTGGATCTATCTATTCTAACTATTGTCACATGCCCAAGATCTATTCTGTTAATAGCACCATCAAATCTTGAAATTATATGACAAAGACAGAATTTGTTATTTTCCCATCAAAGCTGTTTCTGCTATTCCTTTGTGGCCTGAAATTCTTAAGGATGCTGAGAAAGTAAAATTCTACTCTTGCCATATTATAGATGAACTCTCAGACATTCTTCATACTAAACATAAGCCCACTACAGAGCTACACCTTTCAACTAAACATTTTATTTTAACTGGAATAATAGAAAGATTTCATGCAGAGAATAATATTTCAATATTATTGATTAAATTGAAATATTATTTCTATTAGAAATTGTTTCAACTCTAATTGAAATTAAATTTAGATTAATTCAATTATTTGTTCATGTATTGATTTCAATAGAACAATAACTATTTAGTGATGATCACACTATTTTCATGCACATTTAACTAATGTTGGGATTAATCTAGAAGTTCTTCACATTTTTTTTAGGAATTCTGTTCCTCCTTTTTGTCTTAAAGGCATTTAAATGCTTTTAGATCCTTCCTACTGTATCTTATGGAATTGGTTTCAAATTTCTATGCAATATAGAGCATTAAGTTAAAGGATTATGATGAAGGCTAATGAAAAGAAAAATTCTGAAATTATGTAATTTGTTTTACAAGTCTTGTTATCTGGAGAACAAGATGACTCTGGCGTTATTTTGCCATCTACACATTATTTTGCATCTAGAATGAATCTCAGGTCAGAAACAAAACAAAACCCCAGACCTATGACTGCTCATGTTAGTATTTTTATGAGAAGGCACTTTACAGTAGACAGAGATTATCTATTTTTTATCTCATCATTATTTGTCTTAATTGAAAGAAAATTAAATTGCCTGGAGCTTACCAAATGCCTTTTCTACATTAATTGCATGAGGCATGCTGAGTTCCTAATGTTAAGTTGGAAAAAATATGTGGTCTGTAACTGGGTGAACAAACTAAAGGAAAGTCCTTTGTCAGCTCCGGATTTTCTAATCACCTTTCTTTTAGAGTGAATGAGCAAAGCTGTTCTGTGCATAATTAAGCTTCATTTATGCCCTAAGGCTGCTAACATTCCTCCTGCTTTGTTTTGTTGGGTTTTTTTTTTTGTAATTAAGCCCTCTCTTTCTTCGTGTGTACTTTGAAAAGATTATTCTCTGTTGTTTCACAATCATGCAATGATTCCTTAAGCTTTAACTTCTCCTGAAACTAACATTCCTGAAAAGATACCCTGTTACACTTCTGAAGACTAACATCACCACCACCCCATTTCTACCCCAGTGAAAGACTGGTCAGTTATTCTCTGTCATTGCTAAAGCCTTCTCATCTGAAGAACATATGTAATTACTTAATTCCTTGTCTTCTGCAGCTCAGGGCTCTGCAGACCTGCATACCTTGACAGTACAGAATTATATCAGAGTGCCCCCTTCCCTTCCCTTCCCTTCCCTTCCCTTCCCTTCCCTTCCCTTTTTTTTCTTTTTTTTTTTTTTGGAGTAAGCATATCATATTATCCTTTATATTGAAATAAAATAACTTGTTATAAAAACTGAAAAGATTTTCCTGAATCCTGGAGTCTCTAAATTTCTGAAAACTGCAATCAGAGTTAAATAAAACTGTGTGTTATTTACCACTAAGACCTGATTTCCACCCTGTAGTGTAATTAGCCATGGTTAAGAGTCTCCATGCAATGCATAAGGAGAGCAAGTCTAAGATGGCCTAACTGACCTTCAGACACTTTAAGATCCTGTAAGCGAAGGTTGTGTCTCAGTTTTAAGAACTGTGTTTTCCACTCAATAATTCATTCTTGAATTAATTATTTTCTGTGTCTATTTCAGAATATTGGCATCAAAAAGTGCAATTAGGAATATTTGCTTTTTTTGTAGGACAAATTAATCAATCCAATCATTTTTTCCTTCTCAGAAAATGAGAAACATTTTTTAAAATTACATGTGTCTGCATATGCAAGTTTTGGAGAAACTCCTTACATCATCTGAAACAACTCAATAGCATGTCTGACGAAAGATTACAGGACTCTGTACATACACATACAAAAGTAATAGCATTGTTTAAGATTGATAACGTTTCTGTATGTGAGCTATGAAACAATAAAAGAACAATATTATTTTCTGTCACATGCTTACTAACATGACTAACATTTCACCTCCATCCTATTGATCTTTTAGTATTTCAGTAGATTTATTTGATAGGATTCTATGTTCTCACAGTCTAAATTAACAGGCTGTGACTTTAGGCAGTATTTAGTGAGACTGAGACGTTCTCTTCCATTAAATTCTGTTCTATTCTGACACTTGTGCTAGTCAGTTGAATGATTGATGATGTTTACATTATTATCATTAATCACCCTACAAGATTATAAAAATGAAGTGGCCCAGTGGCCCAAGACACCACTGTTTCTACTAGGCTAAAACATTCTTTAGGATCTAGCTCAGCCGCAAATGGCAAAATTGATTTGCTTAAACAATACCCTTAGAAAACAAAACTAAAAAATGAACGTAACTACTTTCGCAGCATAAACAAGGGCTTGGCAGCGTCTTCCTCATGTTTTCTCTAGGACTGTAAAAAAATTATCAACCAGTGTCATGGATATAAATCAGCAGTAGTTACAAATGTTTCATTGTGTGTTCTAGCTTTTGCAGTCAGATCAAATACCTACCTTTAGTAAGTTTCAAATGGTAATTATGGTGGAATTACAAAAATAAATTCAAACAGACAGGGGGCTCTAAGCTTGCCGTATGAAATCATCTGTAGTATCTATTGGCTCCTCTCTAGTAAAAATGACATTTGAGTAAAGGTTTAAAAAGCTACTCACTGTAAGGCTGCTCATAGTGTACAAAGAGCCTACAGAAATGGTTATTTTTATTATTTATTAATTTATAGCCCACTGTTATACACCATAATGCTTTACTGTAGTCAAATGACCCATACTACTGCAAGCATGTTGCGAAAAGAGGGGAAATAAAACTGGTCTTAAGGCCAGCACCAAATATGCAAGACAAGCAAAATGCGGGGGAGGGGTGGGGAGCAGCCAATAATGATGTAATGATGGTTTATTTACAAGAGCAACATTTACAGGTTCTTTTAGTATTGCCTTTGACAAACGAACTGCAGAGGTATGGCTTATTCACCAAAGAGATTGTACGAGTCTGATACTGAAAACTTACAACCTGTCTGTTATAGCCTGGCTATGTGGTCAAACAAGCCCGCTAATGCACAAACTGCATTAGGAGTAAGTAAAATCGTGATTACCAAAATACACCCTGGGACAGTAATGTCATTCAGTGTAGGCTGAGGCAGAGAATCTTACCCATGAGGCATCCACCATGGTGGAGGGTGGGGTGGAGAGGGGAGCAAATTCATCAATCCATCCATTGGTATGGTGTCGAGTCTTCTCCTATCCCAGTTTAGGGTTGAAATTGGAGCCGTTTTTATACCCAGGTTTTTTACATGACATCATTGGTGTAGACGGGCATGTGGGGATGACTGTGGACAAGCTTATCACTTATGTTAATGGCACAAAGTCCATCAATTTACACTTGCATGGGTGGAGGTAACAGCTCCTTTTGTCCAGGGCAGGAAAACGGAAGAACGAGACCACTGGACCTCCGCCCAGCTTCGCATTCCTCTAGAACATTCAGATACCACCTAACACCAGTTATGCATCTAGTGATAGTTGCAGTTCCTATTGCCACCTTGCCCAGGGATGAATTCTATCGACAAAGAGCTCAAAGACATCCAGCTGCAAACATGTACATGTCTGAGTGAGCTGGACTTTGTGCAGGGAATGTATTCTCTACAAAGTACAAAAGAAACCTCATGTACTCCACACTCAGATAACACGTAATGCATATTTTGTTTGATACAAATTCCTGATTAAAATCTTAAGATATACTTTTCATGCATCCCAGTAGTCTAATGTTTCTCAGGAGAGTATAATATTCAGGTATAAACACTAGAGTTTTTAAAAGAGGAGTTCTTTCCTAGAATTGAAGAAGAATTTTATAAAATTTTTCTAATATGTTGATATATAAAACAAAACTGTTTGGAAAAGAAACAGTAACATAAAATTTCAAGCAAAATGTAATTGAGTCAGACACAGGGCCAAAAATTCATCTTCAGGATTAAAAGAGTTAAAAGAACTGACCAGTATCTGGTACCAAAAGTAATCCAGAGTAAAAAATCATGGTTTTGAACAAGGTATATGGGCAAGGTCCATTGCTTCTAGTGCATCAGCCATTTATATGGCTATGTAGCAATCTGAAGGATTTTAGACACCTCTATGGATGTTTTGGTGTAAAGTTTAAGATGGAAAATGAATACAAACAATTTCAAATTTATTGGAATGTGGGAAGATGGGATGTTTCTGATCATGGAACCATGGAATGATAGGATAGTTTGTGTTGGAAGGGACTTCCAAAGATCATCTAATCCAATCACCCTGACATGGGCAGGGACGACTTTCACTAGATCAAGTTGCTTGAAGACCCAACCAACTTGACTTTGAGCACTTTCAGAGGTGGATCATAAACAGCTTCTCTGGGCTACCTGTTCTAGTGTCTCCTTGTAGTGGTTTGAACCCAGCTGGCAAATGACAACTATGCAGCTACTAGTTCACCCCTTTCTACCCTGGGGTGGGGAGAACGAGGAAGAGGCAGGAGAATAAAGATAAAAGCCATGTGATTTAAGATAAGGAGAGTTTGCTTGAACAACACAAAGAGAGAGGAAACAATAGTAATAATAATAATAAAGGAAATTATGTACAATGCACTGCTTATTGCTGCTGTGCCACGCCATGCCATGCTGAGCCAAGCCATAGCATGCCATGTTGCTGTTTGAAAATGCATATCCTCTCCAGCCAGGGCCCCCCTTATAATTACTGGGCATGATGTCATTATGGCATTGAATATCCTGTTGGCCGGTTTGGTCTGACTATCCTGGCTGTGGAAATTAACCGCATCCTATCCAAACCCAGGACACTCACCACCCTCATCATAAAGCATTTCTTCTTCCATGCACAATCTAAACCTACCACAATTCAGTTTAAAGCCATTACCCCTTGGCCTCAGTGAAAAGTCTCTCATCACCTTTCTTGTAAGCCTGCTTTGTATCTTGAAAGGCCACAGAAAAGCTCTTTCTGAAACCTTCTTCTCTAGGTTGAAAAACGTCACTCTCTCAGCCTTTCTCCAAGGAGAGAGATGTCCCAGCCTACTGACCATTTTCATGGCCCTCAACCAGATTTGGTCTAAGTCATGTCTTTTTTTGTTCTGAAGACCACAGAACTAGATGCAGTACTTCAGGCTGAGTATCACAAGAGTGGAGTTGCCACCGGTTTGGCTGAGGCAGGGCCAAACTGTGGGACAAATTTTCTCTCCAAATCAGCCCCTTCTCTGTTCCAGGAGGAAAAGGTTAGAAGAGAGATAAAAGGGAAAAGATAGAAGGTGAGTGAGGCCTCAGTAAAGTTGTGGAAACTAAAACAGGCTGGCAGAGAGGGGGAAGAGGAGCAGCCAC
>NW_010387973.1:38215-58411 GCF_000710305.1 Buceros rhinoceros silvestris | reverse complement strand
CCCACTGGCTGCCACCGCAGCAGCTGTTGGAACTGTGACATCGTCTGCAGCAGGGGCAGGGAGGCAAAGGGCCAGGGCAGGAGGTCCCTCGCTCTCTGTATGCAGCGTCTGAAGGAGACTCCACAGCCAGTGAGGTGCGGTGATGTGCAGAGGGAGGAACATCTTAACTCGTTTGTTTCATACGTCTGTCAGACTGATTTTATATTAAACCAGGACAGAGGTAGAAAGGGAGAATCACCTCCCTTGACTTGCTAGCTATGCTTCTCTTTATGGAAACCATGATATAATCAGCTTTCTGGGCTGCAAGTGCATATTACCAGCTCATATCTAATTTTTCATCCACTGATATCACCAAGTCCTTCCCATGAGGCTACTTTTAATGCACTAACTCCCAGTCTGTATTGATACTGGGGATTACCCCTACCCAGGTGTACGACCTTGCACTTGGGCTTGTTGAACTTCATGAGGCTCTCATGGGTCCATTCCTCAAGCCCATCAAGGTCCCTCTGGATGCGATCTCTTCCAACAAGCGTATCAACTGGACCACTAAGCTTGGTGTCATCTCTAAACTTGCTGAGGGTGCACTATGTATGTCATTAATGAAGACATTACATACCATCAGTAAGAACCCTTAAGAGACACCACTCATTGCCTGCTTCTGTTTGGTCAGTGAACCACTGACTGTAACTCTTTGGATATAGCTATCCAGACAGTTCCTTGTGCATCTAATAGTCTATCCATCAAAGATGTGTCTCTCCAATTCAGCAACAAGGATTTTCTGTGGGACTGTGTCAAAGACCTCACAGCAGTCTCTTCCCTTGTCCACTGATGTAGTCTCTCCATTGTACAATGCCACTAGATTAGTCAGGCATAATTTGCCTTTGGCGAAACCATGCTGACTGTGTCCTTGCCTTCCACACGCTTTGACTTAACTTCCAGGAGGATCTGTTCCTTATTTCACTAGGCACTGAGGTGAGACTGACTGATGACAATCAGTCCAGGGTCCTCTTCTTCACCGTTTCAAAAAAAAAAAAAGATATTATACTACCTATTCTCAGGTCATTGGGACTTTAGTTGACTGCCATAACTTTTTGAATATGATGGCGTGTGGCTTGGCAACTACACCAACTAATTCTCTAAGTACCTTGGAATGCATCTTGTCATGGACTTAGGTATGTTCAGCTGACTCAGGTGGTGTGGAAGCTGATCTTCTCTTACAATGGAAGGGACATCATTCCTCCAGCCCCTGTTTTGAGTTTCAGGAACTTGAAAGATGTGGGAAGATTGATCACTAGTGATTGACTGACTGATTGAGGCAAAAAAATTGCTGAGTACCTCAGTCTTCTCTGTGTCTGTTTTCACTCGTTCTTCTTCCTTACATATCAGAGGGCACATTTTCTTTAATCTTTATTTTCTGACCAGTGTACCTATAGAAGCTCTTCTTATTATTCACATTCCTCTCCAAATTCAGCTCCAATTGTGCCCTAGCTTTCCTGATATCATCCCTGCACTTTCAAGTATTGTCCCTATATTCTTCCCAGGATGTATGTCCACAGTTCCAGTGCCAGTGTATTTCCTTCTTACACTTTAAGAGGTCTTCACTCAGCTGTACCGGTCTCCTACCTGATTTCTTACATGTGGGAATTGAGAGCTCTTGTGCACTTGTGTTCTAAGAAAACTGTCCTTAAGGAACTACCAACTTGGTTTAGTTACTTTAACCCTGAGGGAAGTTTCCCAGGAGATCTCTCCACTAATTCCTTACTAAAAGTTTTCTTTCCTAAAATTCAGGGTCTTCACTTTACTCTTCATATGTATGTGAATATGTACTCTTCATATGTATGTGGCCCATATCCACATACATACTGCAGGTGTGAAGGGACTCTTTACACATAACACAGAACATGTTTAGTGTAAATGATAATGTCCATCTTCCCCTTAATCTTACGAATTATATAGCAGTTAGAATGACCTAGGTAAGGAAGTAAACTTAAGGGTGTATTTTCATGCTGAGAATAGCACTGTCTTGATCCAAAAGAGACATAAAATCAAAAATATAACGGGAGTTCATCAGTGTAAATCAAAAAGATAAAACTATCTATGAGCTGTACAAGGTCAATCTGATAGAAGATAAACTGAAGATGCACTTTTCCTTCATGCCGAATAAACTGTGACTCAAAGTGTTCCAAATGGGTAATGAATTATTTTTATTTGCAAAACTATAGCACAAAGACAGCATTTACTGAATCAGATAATATGTGAAAAAGAGGAAACAACAGAAGGTGGCAGTATCATCAGAAGATGGGTAGGGAAAAATGTCATGTATGAAAAGACATCAAGTGGTCTATCAACATTAATCCTACCCTGGGTACAAAGTAGATGGGATAAGTATAGAAAGCTTTCTGCAGGAAAAAATTTACTCCTTCTCTGTTAAGACAGAGAATTAGAGAACTTGCAAAATCTACTAACAAAATCCTATACATCTGGAATTGGTTGCTGCAAGCAGCAAGATTGGTAGGTTCAAAAGTGTTAAGTTCTAACTCAGAAATCAGATCAATTCATGATCAGTAGTTCCATAAAGGTCTAGGTAAGGATTTCTCTCAGCTTTACAGAATCAGAGGTTATCACTCTAATATTACTAATCTTTTGCTTGTGAATGCAAGTGAAGGACGTCATGTCTAAACATTAAAGGAAGCTTTTGATTTCTGATGTATATTATCTTCAGATATTGGTGAGTTGTGTTGCTTAATCAGGTGGAAGTATATACTAAAATTTTCCATTTTTTGCACACACAAAATTCCTCAAAGGCAGTAGCCAGTTGTTTCAGCTCGCATTACCAAAGAACACAGGGCAATCTTGTCTCATCCATTGACACAGTAAACACCTAAGCAGATTTACATGCAATCAACTGCAACTTTTTATAATGCTGTGTAATTTTTTACTATGCATGTGACTCATAATTAATGCTGTTCTTTACACATGGTAATCAAGTTAGGTAATTGAGCCCCCATAATATTTCCTTTAGTACCTATAGTTAATAAAAAGGTTAAGAGAGTCACACGCCAAAAAATTCAGAAATTGGCAACCTGTAAATAGCATGTGCTTGCAAAGTTAACCCCAGTTTGGTGAGAAGAAAGCATTACAAATGAATGCAATTACACCTGGTGCAATTTAACCCTTGCAAAGCATCTGTTGACGTTGCCCTCAGTCAGAGAGTTTCACCTCAGGATATTGGAATTTTCCAGCTAAGTTCTTTAAAGCCAGCATAGTCTGAGACTTTGCAGTGTGATCAATCACCTTCACCCTGAAGACATTTTGTTAACAAAAGTGTCACAGGTTGCTACTGTGGGAAATCTGTTTTGCAGGGGGAAAAAAAAGAAAGAAACACAAGTAATTCCAGAAAACACCATCGTGATGAGAACGCTGTCCCAAAATTATCCTTGGTTGTAGCTAAATTATAAACAAGATACATGAGACTCATAAGCTATTAATATATTTTAAGTATGTAACTATTAATAAATCTTAAAATGTACAGGAGGAAGGTAGGAACAATGCCTACTGCTATTTTACGAAAAGCGTGCGGATAATTGTGCAGAAGGAGAGTGTAGATAAGTCTGATTGTATAGTCTGCTAAATGTGAAGCCAAGACATGTTTTAAATAGTAATATAGCACCGTGCTAAAACACAGCGCTTCTTTGCAGTTTCTTTTTTTGCTAAAAGATACAGGCATGGCATTGCAAAGACATAATGGAGCTGTGCAAGTTGTGCAAGATTATGTTGTTATCTCTGGGGTTAATTCAAGTTAAAGTTCCTTGTTATTGTTTTAGTTTCAGATTCCCAGCACAGGACTGGCTCTATATGTTAATGAAATCTCACTGTTTCTGGAGAGAAATCATACACTGGGTCAACCTGACTCTATAAAATGATTAACAAGGAGTTAGTATTTTTCTTATTCATAGTTCCTCATTATCACATTGTGTTCCACAACAGATCATAACATACCGAAGCGATGACACTGCTTTCCTATACCAACAGTGTGAACTATAAAAAAACATAAACATCTGTACCTTGGGAATGTAAGGAACAGAATGATGGCTGGAGTCCAGTTTGAGTGTTGAAGTGTTTTGACAAACAGGTTAACAAATCTGAACTAATGAGGTAAGCCTCTCTCCTGGCCAGCATTAATGAAAGGGCTGTTCAACAGTTTAGTCAGTAACTGCAAGTTGAACTACACAGAGAAACCATATATACCTTGGCAACAGCTCTATTATTTCATGGTACAGTGTTGAGACATTACTTACTGTAGATCTCCAATTTTATTCATTTTTCTGTGTAAGGTAAATTTGACAGCCCAGAGTGTTTAACAGAACATAAAAAAACCCCTCCAGTTGTTAATTAAAGACTCTGCACACAAAGTACATTTCTGTAAATCCAGATAGAGTCATGATCAGCCACAAAATGCATTTTGAGTGCTTCATGATGTTAGCAGAATCTCATATTAAATGCAAATCTTTGTCCATCCATTTTCTGATATCTGGTGTATTATAGAAACATAGTACATTTCAGTACAGTTTCATTTGTGTACTTCGGTCATCATACAGTCCAGTTAAGGCAATACCCGTAGTAAAAGCACTTTCCTTGTACACCTACACTGGTATATATTACACAGTGCTCCTATTGTGGATACAGCTTGAACCATTAAAGCTGTAACCATTCTTTGATACAACACTCTGTTGTAATGAAAAGACACAGCAATGATCAAATAAAGTTTTAGTGGTTTACTAAGCCTACAATCTGGGCTTCTAACAATACAGATCAGGAATCAGCCTCTAACTAAAACAATATGTCAGAACATCTTTGCCAGGTAGTCATTGTCTATTCATCAGGTTGAATAATTTTTAATTCTGCCTCAACACCTTATTTTTTATATACTTTTTAAAGAAGTTGCCTCTACACTAGCAATTTTTTTTATGTTGATTTTTGAATCATGTTGTCTCCACCGCAATTCAAGCAAGCTCTTCAACCAATTCCTTACTTTTTATAAATCTATGTGCTTAATTTTGTCAATTGTGTGCTAGAATCTCAGCTGGAACACACTGCTGCTTTCAGTACTAAATCTTCTTCAAGTGAAGAAAAGGCTTTTGAAAATATAAATTAAAAAAAATTCCACCTTAAAAGATCAAGCCCACTGAATTCAGTCTTCAGATATTAATCCCTATTGTACAATTTTCTTAGAACTTTCTTCTCATGCCAGGATTTACTTCAGCTGGAATTATTACCTCTGTATATGTTAGTACATTTTGTTTTTGCCAAAACCTTAGTTTTAAACCAAATTCTTGTCACAGTGTGTGTTTTAAAAAGATGTTTTTCTTTATACTGGGCCAACCTTCATGTTTCATTCAGGCTGTTGCCATTTAGACCAGGCCAGCGACTAAAGCCAGGCAGTTGTTTTTATTTTCTCCAGGAATATAAAACAAAACAACTACTTAAGGGTCGCGGCAGGGGATAAGCGGGGGGCTAAAACTCACCACTTACGGCTGCAGGCAAAAAACAGACTAGACTAGGGGAAACAGAATCAATGTAATTCAAAACAACAAAAACACAACATAATCACAGACAGATAACAACAAGATCTTAAATATACCCTCCCCCTGACCCTCCCCTTTTCCCGGGCCCAGCTTTACTACCTCCCAGCCCCCCACAGTCTGTGCCAGAGTGGGAGGAAAACACAGGATGGGGGGATGCAGTCTTTTTTAATTCTGTGCGTGATGTTCTAGCTGCTTGCCCCATAGAACTCATGCCTCACAGGTTTCCTCAGCCACAGGTTGTGGCTGATCCCCCATGACAGGATCAGTCCGGCATAAATTCCTCTAGTTTACACTGCGGGGTCTGCTGCCAGGGTTGACGCTTCCAGTGTCAAACTGACCTGGTGCCATAAACCAATCTAACCACATTTTTCAGGGGTCCACCCGTTCCTTTGCTAGGCATTCTTTCCCTCCAGCCTGTCTGCTCCTCTGCTGGGCCCTCTACTGCCTGTCTGCATCTCCTGCCAGTGCTTGATGGGTTAATCAACTTGCCACAGTCCAAAGGAAGAATCTTGCTGTACCAGTGTGTATTCTGCAAGCTTTTCTTGGCTATCTTGGTGAATTGGAGTTGGGGGGTGTATTTCATAATGCTTTCTACAGGAACCATGCATGCAGCCCCATCCGCTGTTACCAAAATGTGCCAAAACAAGGGCGGCAGCCTCCTTCCCCTGCAGTCGAAAACCATGCCAAATTCTAAATCACAACACAGGTATTCACTGACTTCTATTCCAATCTGAATTCTAAAAAGGATTAATTTTGAGTTTCTATTTCACCCTTTTTGAAATGCAGTAGTACCTGAGAAATTTGCCTTATCACAACTGAAAGGATGACAAGTTTGTAAAGTTTATGAAATCATATAAGGTAATGTAATCTACTCGTGCTAGTCATAGACTATACATCAACACTGACTATAAGCAAGGACACTCAGAAAATAATTTTACTTCAAATATATCTTTTCTGTTTCCAGGGTAAGATGTACAAGATCGCTTCCATAAAATTCAAAGGTTCTTTGGAACCTGACCTTAAATCTGGCAAAGACAAAATTACTACACTGATATCATAGATTGTTTTCCTTAGGTGGAACTACAATACCAGAGGAAGTGCGATGCAGCCTATATAAATGACCTTTTAGAATAAATACCTGAGTGACTAACAGAAGTACAGTTAGAGCAGCATGATTTCAATTACTGGAAGTTTATCTACAGACATTGCAACATTCCTGGTGTTGAAACCAAAGTAAGTGTGTAAGAGATAGCCCAGACTAAGCAGCTGTTGCATTACTGTAGATGCCTTTGAAAAACATTCCTTCAGCCAAGGTGTTCCTCTAGCAAGGTGTTTAGGATGAACTGGACACAATGCAGAACACTTTTACCTGCACAGTAGTTCTAACAGAAAATTATTGTAAACACGCCACAGACAGCAAGATCTTTCCTGATTAATAACAATCACAATAATAAAAGAAAGAACTTTAAAATATGTAGCCTTTATCCACTGTCTTTCATGCTGCAAGGGATGAAACTTTTGACTTTATAGTTTGCTAGCCCTTATTGTTTGTTTGGCTCAAATTGAAACAAATAAACCACTGTTTTTACAGAGTGCACTCATTCTTTTTTAGAAAGGTCTTTTCCTTTCTTAATTGGCTCGCAGTCTTCTGCAATTTCTATTTGACATTACACGTTCTCTTGTCTTGCACAATCTTCCTTTCATTTTCAGTATACTTGATTTTTCAGTCATTTGAAACTTCAGGTTGATCTACTGGCTTTAGTAGCAGCAATATTCTTTATTGCTATACCTCGCATAACCTCTCCTTTTCCTTGATTTCTCTTCCTGCTTTTAAATATGAAGAATTCTAGAATTTAGTTTTATTAAGTACCCAGGAATTTAACTTTGTCTACTATTATTATCCGTCTGCCATTTATGTGATGCTTCTCTTAGTTTCAATCTGGATCCCCTTAACCCAATCTATTAACAGGAGCCATCACCAAAATCCAGTCCAGGACAATTTTCCTGTGGGGGAAGGTGTCAGATCAAAATACATCATGAGTAAACACAGCTGCCAGCTAATCCTTCTCAGCAAAAGCAGCTGAGAGAGCCTTTAGTAGTGTTTCCTATGATCTGAGTAAGGCCCTGCGAAGGATATTGACTTCAGCCAGGTACTTAGAAGTGTTGGAACAGGAAAGCATTGTTGCCTACCTGACTGTCAAATCTGGAAGCAGTCTGAGGCTTGTAAGGAGTCAGCTCTCCTTCAGATTTTACTCCGTCGTGTCTTCAGACTTTGATGCAATGCTCCAAAAGTCTATTCTCTGAGAACACTGGCATGTAAGGAGGCAATAGACTTTGCCAGCTACAAACAACCAACTTTGTTATAAATATTGTTCAAAAGGAGGTTCCCTTATTCTGTCAATCATCTTTAAAGAATATTTCTTTTATTGGGACCTTGATTTCAATTTATTTTAGAAACTGTAGTAAAGTGAATATCACAGCACTTTCTGTGTGTTCCAAACACATTCTAGTGGCTGATTTTTGCTTTGAAATTAAGGGATGTTTCCCAACCATTGGCCTATCACCTTTTCTGTCCTTCTACAATTTGTCTGAAGATCCATACAGGTAATGTATTTGTGAGTATCTCTGGCCTAAGATATGGGAGGATGTTTGGCACAGATCACAGGTGCCTGAAAGATGCCATGTTTACCTCTTCTGTACATTAGGAATGCTGAGAAATGCTTGGAAGACAGAAAGAGGAAAGTTAAGGGAGAAACGTGACTGAATTACTTCTCTCTTAAATGTACAAAAAAGGGCAAAAACTTCTTTTCCTTTGTTCTCAGTGAACACTGTATACTTGTGGTTCTGAAGTAGAGAAGAAATTGCTGGTCTGGAGATTTTTCTAAAATGACATCACTGGTAAGCCCAGAGAGGTTAGATTTCAGTGGGAGTAACTTACAAGGTCAAGGTCATGACATCCTTTCTTGACTGGCTTCGTGTCACCATGAATCTTAGTCTAGTTTTTCACAGTTGCTATATGATTTCTTCAAATGAGTCATGAGAAACAACTTCCTAAAAAGTATATAAAATTATAAGTATTTCGAAGAAAATGTCTTATTAACTATTATCCACCTGTTTTCATTGTACAAAACCAAGCAGTCATCACACAAAATTACATCTTTCAAAATGAGAAAAATTAAGTACTTTTTCATGTGGAGGGAGGAACTTCTGGAGCTTGTCACCATGGGTTGAAAGTTGTAGATCTAAATCTTACATAGGTTTAGAAAATAATTAGGCTAATCGGTGAAAGAAAAACCTTAAGGACAATTAAACACAAAGATGCATTAAGAATTAGTATGTTCGCAGGACTTGACTTTCTAAAAACTAAAAAAAAAATCTGCTTTCAAAGATTGTGTTTCATATAACATGAATTGTGTGAAGAGGTTTCTCTCCTCTTAAGAAGGCATGGAATCTGCAAGTATCTAATACTTTTCACATGTTCATGTATTATTTAATATTTGGGTGATCTTCTCAATTAAGACTAGGATAACATGATGCAAAACCAACTGAAGTGTCTCATGTAACACTTTCTGAATATCTATGATATTTCTTTGATAATAAAATTTGATCCAAACTCAAGAAGGGTTTTCACTTAAGTATAATTTGCAGAGTATATCCTGTAAATAGCATTACTGTTTTCTTTATCTCATATTGTGAAATACTGTTTCACGTATGAGAAAGATGAATGAAGAAGTTGCGTTCCATTTCAAAAGCAGAGTTACAGTTGAATAAAAGTGCTTTACAAAAAAGAAAAAAAAGAGAAAGGCCTTTCTCCATACTAAGTGATACAACTTTCTACTGTATTTATGGGGTCATGTTTATATGTATTAGCTGAAGTCAATAACTTGTAAACACTCAGCTTTTCAAGCAGAAAAGTCAGGAAAGACTCATAGTCCAAAAAGAGGAGACAATGATTAACCCTGCTTAGTGTTTATGAGTACAGGTATAGAAGGTGTCTAGAAGTCGAGAGGAATTAAATAAAAGAGACCAAGAGAAAAAAGAAAAAATTGCTTTAGAGAGATGGGGAAAGTTTGAGACTAGTGTTGCCTCCTCTTATAGTTGTAGATGCAATTCTGTAACCATGGTTGTAGCCATAGTTTTGAGGAGGGGAAAGTTTGAGACTAGTGTTGCCTCCTCTTATGTTGGTAAAGACAATTCTGTAACCATGGTTGTAGCCATAGTTTTGAGGAAAATTGGAGTAATACATAATTAAAAAAAAAAAGAAACCACAGGTGTAATGAATAATGATACTTAGGAAAATACACAAAGAGTAGGCCATCACTGGAAGTCATTTACTAAAAAGTGTCTCCTATATATATAAGTAACATTCCAAGAAGAAGAAAATATAGGTTCCAGCATAAAATTTGGTGTTAGAATATGCTTCAGATGTCTAAAATTTACATACAAATCTTGTTCTACATTTCACCCTGTGTGCACAGGTTGCTTGAAAATGCAATGGTTTTGCTAACGCCAACACTTGCACAGCGATGTTTATCAAGGACATCTTCCATTTTATTAATATACTATATTGGAAGAGGAACATCAGACAACTTGAGGAATTCCTTTTTCCAAAACACCTTCAAGTATGCTTGTTGTGTATTGAATTCTGGAACTGAAAATTCCACTGTTGTTAAGACTAAAGGCAGATTGTTTTAATTTTTTTTAATAGACATCAAATAATGCTGTACTGTATCACATGCAAAAGGTAAACATAAACAGTCACAAGATATTCCTAAGCACTGAAGTGCATTTGCCAATAACGTTGTTTAAAACACTCAAAATCTTTCAAGCATAGACTTGAATAACACAGTTTTGTAGATTTTCCCTGGAATTTAGAATGTCTATTTCTCATAAACCATTCTTCAAAATACAAAGAACTATCCTGCAATGCTTTGATTTTTTTATTTTATTTACTTTTTTTGTTTTTTTTAACAGGGAAGGGTGATCCATGTGCACTTGGAATCCCTTGGAAAATACAGAACTTGTGGCAGTCAGCTATCCTTTTAGGTATTTTAGACGTACATCCAGTATATATTAACAAAGTGTTAGCCTTCAGATATTTGGCTTTACAAGTGACAACACGTATAAAATATATGCATATGGATTTAGAAATTATTACTGATATGTGTAGGTATCTATGTTCATACACATATATTGAAAATCCATAAACAGAAAATGATTTAAAAGTAATACAGTAATAGTTTGTGGAAGTGACAGATTCCACAACTGACTGGTTCTATTTGCAGTAGTAGTAAACATACTTAAGGTGTGAGCATATTGGGAAATTGTCTGTTAAATTCCCTCCAGAAAAACTATCAACCACTTCATAATTTTTGATTGTGTGCTTAATTAATTGAGTAATTAGAAGGTGATAATGACTTTCACAAGCCCATACTTCTTAAATCAGTTTTCCTTTGGGATAAAGATTATTCTCCATCGCTTCTAATATCTTTTCTATTTCTCTGAAGATCAAACCTCTTTTTCTCTGGGGGGCTGGTGGCTCAGTGCAGCAATTTTCACTTACATTTTATCAAACAGCCCCAACAGGCAAACATCAGTTCTCTCATGAACTTGAAGGAGGTGTGTTTGCTAAGTTTGATTATCCATCAAGTATTTCCCCAAAGCTGTAGGAATAACCTACATTTTACAACACATTCCTGAGAATAGTTGCTGTCCAATGACATATGAAAAACAGAAACATATGTTTCTGTCGAGTTAACTTTCTTTACTTTCTTGTTATTTTGAGGAATACTTTGAGTTTCACAAGAATAAATACAAACCTTTTTATAGTTAGAATGTTTTGTGTTTTGTACAGTCTTTTACATTTGTCTGGTTTGAATGCAGAGTGAAAAATGGGCCAGAAAGATAAAGACACGTTATCTCTTTTAGATGTGGATAGCAATTGTCTTGTACAATATAGTACAGACTGAGACTGTTTAGCTGCATCTGTTTAATAATTTTTAGCAAAAAGCCTCTCAGTTTTTATAGTGAATAACAATTCCAGGAGGATTCAAGGAGAGCCTCAAATGTGAATATGAACCTGAATAAGAATTGTGCATCATATACACTTATGTTTTCCACATTTCTAGCTGAAATTTCATTTGCTCTGTCTGTTAAAAACCAGTATGAGGAAGCATGTAAGGAAGGCTCTGTCCTACATAATTTTTTAGCCCAAGAACTGAAGACTGCTTACTGCGTAAGTGAAATCTCTGTGGAGAACAACATTGGGAGTGCCTGCTTTCTTTCTGCAGAAGCTCTGGGGAAGATACAGTCTGGTTATTTTGTAGCTAAATTAGCCCTGTTATGGCCCCTGTGTACAAGTTATGGCACCTTTTGAAAACAGGGAAAGCACAAAAGTTGTTTAAAATATATCTGGTCCTTGAGCACTGGGAATATTATAGTTTCCTAGGTGTAGCTCTGGTTTGTCGAAAGACAAGTTCTTTGTATTGAAACATCTCCTAGAAATCTCATAAAATGATTGGCTTGTCTGTTTCTTTCAGGGAATTTCTGCACTGTTCTGTATGTGGCGTATTGTCTCAGGCCCATCCAAAAGCTGAGGCTAAACAAAAATGTATCAGCCAACCTGCTAAGTGCAGTTTCTTGCCATGAGTACATGATGCTAATTCTTTATGACTTTCTTTGCTGTTTGTTGGTTTCCAGCTAGAACATAAGGTGTTATTCAGAAGAAAGGAAAATTAAATAGCCTGAGAGATGCCTATTTAAACAACCACTATTCTTTCCTATGAAAGTATCCAAAGTCACTTCACATTTAAAGGTTTGAAGAAAATTTGCTGACTCTCTGCCAGGAAGCAGGACTCAATGTCCTTTTCATGGTACTAAAAGAACATGAACTTGTCTAATTTTAGTGAAGAAATGAGAGGGGAAGTGAAGCTGAGACAGAAGGAAGGGAAATTAATTGCTCATAGCACTTTGCCAAGCTCTAACTTTTGTCAGGTTTCCTTAAATTTTTTCATTTTCCTTAATGTAACATATACTGTATTTCGAAAATTTCATGAGGCAATTTACAATCTGGGACCAGAGTTTTTCCTTCCCCCTCCATCTTTTTTAGTCTGTGAAACCAAAATAAATTAAAAAAAAAAAAAAAAAAAAAAAAAAAAAAAAGGGAATATATATGTGGTTACATGTAGTTTCATTCCTGTCCATTTATTCCATATGCAATCTGAGGCGGGGGAGAACCATTTAATTTCATTTGATTTTGTTTCATAGCCTTTATCTCTCAGTGTATACAGTCTAAACTCTCTTTGCCTCGGTCACACATTTGTTTTCCTCTGGTGTTTGATTTTGCTGTATCTGCATTTTTTGACAACCTGTGGTTTATATGTATTTTCCTGTCTGGTGGAGGTTCTGCTGATTTCTGCCATATGGCTTATATTAGATTATTTCTATTTTACCAACACATTGGTTTTAGCTGCTCAGTCTCCATACTGCTGTTCTTAGGTGATTTTTTTTCCTTCTTACCTTTCAGCAATTATTTTCCTATCTTGGTTTTAAGCATTGTTTTCCTGTAGTGCCAACTATGAACAAAAATTCCCTTACATGATACTTTATTTTAGGAAATATGCATGACTTAAAAGTAGTATGATAATTTACAATTCACATAATTTGAAATGACAGTGATAACATACGCGATCTGACATGAGTGACTTGACTCCATGATTAGTCCTTGTTAACACAGAGACTAATTCTTCCTTGGTTTTATGAGTTATTGCAAATCAACTCATTCAAACTTTTTTTTTGTTTTTGCTTAAATTTCTGTGTAATTAGTGAATCAATGAATTAATGAAAATGAATGTTTAGAAATAGCATATTAAAATAGGATTATAAAATTAAAACAGTTCCTCAGGAAAAGTTGGCATTTTAAATGTGGTTTTGTTTGTAGATATATATGATATTCTACTTTTTCATTACCTTTTCAGAAAAAAATATTTGCTGAATTTCTTTTCTGCAAAGGGTGACTATTGTAATATTATAATCACCTTAGTTACAATGAAGTTTCAAACTCTTTTGGAAAGGCTGTCACTGCTCTACAACAGCTATACAGCTGAGAAACATTATTTGCAGAAATTACTATTCTGGCTTTGATTTACTGGCGGTCAATATTATTAAAGGTGAAGAAGCTTGGTCTTGACCAAGGCTGCTTCACATGCTGGTCAGTACTAGAATGATTAATTCTGAGAGAAAATCTGTGTTGCTGCTGTTATGCTGCTCTGTATAGACTATACCTGAGCTGATAGTCTCTTCTCTGCCTGTACGTTTGTTGTTCCATGTTCACTTTGTGATGGTATGTTTAGCTTTTCCTCTCCCTTCCCTTGTTGGTGCCCTCAATATTTTAAAGGTAGTCTAGGCTTTTGCTCCATAAACAATGCCCATTTCCCCTAAGCTCCAAAAACTCAAACCCACCATTTGTCTTTCAAAATATGTACTTACTCTTATTTTGTAAGTAATCTTTTCAGATAAACGTGACAATTTGTAGTAAACAAACAGCCATTTTTAGTTCAGAAATAATTTTTCTTATTGTAATCCAGTTATTGTAATTCAGTTGGAATGCAGTTAAAACAACTTCAATATATCTCTCTACAAAAATACATTAAATGTGTCAAGTAATTAATAAATTATATAGTAAAAATAACTTGGAAAATTTTAATTCTCACAGTATTCCTTTGGTCAAGTCCATAATGATTCTTACCAGAATTTTTTGCTTTTGCAGAGCTAAATAATTTGCTGTAACTACATAATTTCCTCAGCTTGCTGAAATATATCAATACAATTCTGTTAAACTCTATGACTAAGATCTGGTTTTGACATGAATCAATACAGCAATAGGGAATTCTGCAAAAAGGAATAACTTCTGACATAAACTGTTTCTCCCGCAGGCTTGCTGAGAAAACCTCATTTTTAGTAGAACTGTTCTTTCAGAGTATGATAAAAATTGGTGCACGTTTTTTTTCCTTTTACATGCCTAGTTGCATGGAATTCACTCTAATGCCCTTACTTTGTCCACAGAACTGTGCTGTCAAAGAAGTACCATAGATCTGCATTTCTTAACCTCCTTTTTTGGGCCATCATTTTGGTTGCTGTTGAACAGGAGATTACAAACATCTGTCCCTAAATTTAAAAACAACCTCAGATTAAGTGTTTTAATTTCCTGGTTTTCTGTATTTTTATCCATGTTTTGTCTCTACATTTTTCATACATATCTGAGAAATGGTCAAGGTATCAGAAGAAAAGATACATTGCATTTTTTTCAGAATGGAATTTACATTTTAGGGAAAAGCAAATCCGATGCTACAAAGTCTTGAATCCAGGCGTAAGCGCACAAGATCATCTGAAAAGAACAGAAGTCCTAATTTTGTGATACTTCTGCACAGAAATTGCATTAGACTTTCATAAGTATCTCTTACAGCAGCCTTAGTACTTCTATGTTATGGCATTAGCTCCTGGTGAAGAGGACCATGGGCTCCTCTTATGTGTTGGTGTAGCCTCCCTGGGCCACACTGCAACTCAGGACCGTTCAACATTGTGTTCTTGTTTTGACTACAAATGCAGTGAGTTTGAACATCTGTTACTTTCTTGTCTTGGGTACAGTACAGCTGAGTTGAGAAAGTCAGGCACTCCCTAATCACACAGGAAACTCCTGCAACGTGACAGCAAGTTAGGACAATTAGGTGTTCCGTAAATCTCCTTTTGCCTGGGAAACTCCTGAAGCCTGAGTTGTGGCCCACTCTGGAAGGAGCCAGAAATACCTCACAAAACCGTGGCCAAACACAGAAAAGAACAATGACCAAAGACAGTCATCTTGCAATCCTATAAACAGTGAGTCCTAAGAGAGATACTAACTAATATGACGGGTACCCTTGACCCCTCGACCAGGCTAGTGGTGTTTTGATGCAGGCTCCGGAGGAGGTAAAGGCCTGAGCTGCAGCCAGGCCAAGAGCTCCTCTAGTTTCAACCTGTTCTGAACACCCACTACGGAGCAGAAGGATGCAGTGTACATGACACATCTAAGATTGGCACATTGATCACGTGATTAATGCATAAATAACAAGTGGCTTTTCCAAAACTCATTTTTCGAAGAACAAAGGGGTTTTTTGGGTACGAGCCTCAGACTACCCGTCCGTTGCATGTGACTTGACTACAAGCCAACCACTTTACCACCTTACCCAAGTAAGGCCCCTTTGAGCTCTCTGGGACTGCAGTGGACTGTGACTCATGACGCTTCTCAGGGGAAACTCTGACTGTCTGCTTGCAAAGACAGACAAAGGGAAAGACCATCTACTTGTAAAAGCCAACAAAGGGAAATGTGAGTAGTTCGCTATGATTAGATTTCATAAAATCCTAAACGTCATATGGTACCAAAAATTTACTCTAACCTGTAGAAAAGGAAACATCTTAACCATAGATTAACCTCTCTATCTGTGTATGTAATTTGATTAGAGAGCTTTGTTGAATCCTTAAATAAATCTCCGCATTCATTACAACTTATTATTGGTTATTCATTGATTAAATGTTGTTGTGTAATCATACAGCATGATCTTATGATTTTCCATAACAGTGTTAATGCATTTTAAATTGCTGTTACTTCAGAGTTATTTAGGGTCCATAATGCCATGTTATAATCAATACTGCTGAAACTCCTTGTCATGAAAAGAGGCCAGAAAGATAGATAGAGCTAATTATTAAAATTCCCAGCCTGTAAGGGGGACTACTCAAGCCCTTTAATTTGATCAGCCTGTTAGTTTCCCAAGAAAGACTAGAGTCTTATACTCAATCTGTCTACCACACTCTGATTTGGGAGAAGGGGAACCTCCTTGAACCCTTTTCAACGTGGCCAGCCTGCCAGACTCATACTGGCAGTGTCACTGAAACCAAAGTCCCTCTTGGTAGCCCACAGGATTGGAGGATACTCGATACCTAACTTATTCAGGGACTCTCATGACCAGCGACACTGAGACAAATCCCTTCAGTATTAAATCAATAATAGTAATTTATTGTGTAGATTTGTGACAAAATGCAGATTCGAATGATACTGGAGATAGTATATTGACTGCAAAGATGGATTTAAAGTGAAAACCACACATACAAACAAAACTAAACACTAGTGATTATTAATAGCTAGCTCGATGTTAGTATTTAAGTGAGCATAACACAGAGCCTTTACACAATAGGCATCCCAATGGAGGAGTTGGGGAAAGAGAAGACAGGCTCAGTCCACCGACCGATCCCAAAGTTTTGATGGTGGTCTTCTGTTCCCCAGTTCCCCCTTTCATTTATCACTTTTCATAATGTTTTTATACTTTTAGGTGGAGCTTGAGTGACTCTAGTCATACATTCCTTTTGTTTTGATTGGATTAAAAATCTCTCCCTTCACATTTAAAGGTACAGGTGATAAAATACATGGCGCATGCCCAGTGGGGAGTGTTTTTGTATTATAGCTAAAATCTGGGGAACAGTGTTTCCCTCACCTCCCCACTCTCTGTTGTTTTCCCACACCCCTGAACCCAAATCCTCTTCATCATAAACCGTTGACCAATTCTGGGTCTAAAATTGGATCTAGGAGCACCTAGACTCCTCTCTGAGGTTAGATAGCAAGGGGATACATTTTGTATGTCATGACTCAATGGAAGGGTCTCTCTTACCCCTTTCATTCTCAATATCTGTGTAAAATCATTCTAGTCCATCCCTAAGTCGATTTCCTGTCACAGTTTGAAATTAGAAAGCTGTAATTCTCTAAAGGTTTTTTTTTTTCTTTTGCAACTTTCTGTGGCCTCGTGGAGCATATGAACCCATTTGAGGGCTACACAAAAAAGTTTAAGTGATTTGACTGGGCTTGTTTGGGCTTGTTTAGGCTTTTTAGGAAAAAGGAAACAAGTGAAACACAGGTTTAAAATTAAAGGGGTGGAACAAAAGTGGTTTAATGCTTAAAGCAATTAAAACCAAAAATCAATCATTTAAAGTTAAACAGGACTGATGATGATAGAGAGATAAGAGAGAGATGTCAATAAACACATACATAAGTATACACAGACAAATATACATTCTCTCCTGTTGAATCCACATCACTGCTTTAAAACAAAGCTCCTGCCTGAGGTGGGGCAGGGGGGCTGGGGCAGGGAGGGTGTTGGGGTGAGTGGGGTTGGGCAGGGCAGGGCAGGTTGAGAAAGGAGTAGAGCCACAGTCTCTGTAACCTCCGAGGTTTCAGTCCAGAAATGAACTGTTTAGGCAAACTTTCACAAGAAAGTCTTTCCCTCTCACCCCTTGTAGGAGATGGCTCAGTGTCTGCTGTTCCATGGTCTGTGGCCAGGGGTGTCATGCATCTCTTGGACCACGATCCAGTTGCTCTTGCCCCAGCAGGACGATTTCATCACCACCTTATGGGGACAGTCCTTCTTCTCATCCCTTGGTGTTGGATCTCTCAATCACACCTTGCGTGCCCCTTTCTACCACCTCAAGGAAGAAGGAAACTTAACTGCTAAAGAATCTTTTACTGCCTCATGGAGGAACTACATTTTGTCTCTCTCTGATGCAAAGGTCTCTCTCTCACTCCTGTGCGAAACTCAAATGTGAGTGCTGGGGGAGTGTTGCAAACTCATTTTTTATATGCTCCAATAAGAAGCCGAGAGGGCCGTGGCGTTTTCCACACAAAGGTTGCAAGAAAGTTTATCGCACACTTGCTTAGGAGGAAGGTAAGGGAAGGAGACACAGGTCTCAGCTCCCAGCACCATCTTAACCATTAGATTTCTCTTTGTGTATTTCTCACACATACTAAGTGATAGGGTGAACCTCACCATCAAACCTTGTTAAGTTGCACTTTAAAAAATTCGTATTAAAATCACTTCTGCTAATATCTTTAACTGTCATTCGTTAAGTGACTTAAAACATTCATCAGCAACATGGTGTTGCATGAACCAGTGTAGGTAGGCTGAGTGAAAATAAGAAGACATATCATTCTAGTTAGTCTTTCTTTCGAATGGAGAGTATGATGACCAGCGTGATATGATATCTGACAAAGCTCTCTCTCATCAAGAAAGGAATGTGATGATAATTTTGAATTACCTAAGGTAAACAAATATTGGAATAACTTGAGATCCAGTTTCCTGGTTTGGATAACAGGATTTGTGAATATTTATATACATAAGTTTAACATGCTTTTGCTTTGTTTGTTTTTCCAGTCGAGTACTCTGATCTTCTAAGATGATGTTTCCATTTCAGTTGCTTCATTTAGAACCATTCAGCCATAATGGTTTGCGGTTATCATTCATGTGTTGGTGACAGAATAAAGTTTGGATTGCCACTTAATCCCCAACACTCAGCACAGCTGTGATGGTGGTACGTTCTGTAATGGTGTAAGGACAGAGGCAACTCCTGAAACATTTATTCTAAAGGATTCATAAATCCAAGTCCTTGGAATGCAAAAAGCTCATTATGGAAGATAAAGCAACGTTCATGATGAGAGAGAGTCACCGGGGTATTTTTAAAGTAGTTTATTAAGCTGAGAGTAATTTAAATGTCTGAGGATTTCCACTCCATCTGCAGACACTGAAAGAAATCCTGATCATTGTTTCCTGAATTAAATAGGAAAGGTTTTTTATCTTAGCCCGCACCCGCTCCTACCTACTTACAACTGAGGGTCATACCAGAGGTTTCTCAGATGTGGCTAAGTTTTTAGCTTTTACTTAAAATATAAATACAGTCAGAAGTACCTCATGTTTAAAGTTGAATATTGTAGTACTAAACACAGTTGTTACAGTCCACCAAAATTAAGATTTTAAGAGCTTTCTTGTGTAAGATGAAATTTAATGGACAGGAAAAAAACCAAGCAAAATGCCTTCAATGTTTTCCTCTGTGCTTTCAGAAAGAAATAAAATTCAAATGAGGTAAAAATACTTAGAGGTAAAATTCTAATGGTTATATATTTGAAAAAAAAAATAAAACTATGACTCTACTTCCAGATTAAGCTCAGAACTTATAAAATGAAGTTGAGTGACTTGTTTTAATTCGAGTAACTCTAATATAGATTCAAAAATCGGTTCCTCAATTCTAAACTGGTTAGAAATTTATTAAATCTTTTCTTCAAATATAAGATCTCATTCCCAACCATAGGAAAACTGTATGGTACTTAGGGAGCACACGTACTCTGTCACAAAGAACCTCTTTTTTTTTTTTTTCAATGTCAACAATGTTTTAAAGTATTTTGAATTCAATCTTATTGTTCTTTAGTTCTTTTGAAAATCAGGTAGTTCAATTTTATGCTCCTAGTATAGACCTAGTATTGAATCTTGTTGCCTACTACTAAGGATGAACTTGAGGTTTTGCAGCATCCATATATTTTTCCACAACCTTTTCCAACTGTTTTATGCAAGGATTAGATAGATGTCTAGATAATAATTTTAAACTAGGGTCCTGAAGAACTGTTGTACTTGTGTTTCATTTAGACAGTTGCTATTAAACATGCATTTCATGTTCTTATGGGCTTAAATTCTTCATCTTCACTGCAAATCAGTTATGAAGTTCTTGATGGTTTTTGCATGGCAATGGGACTATTTTAGTTGGA
>NW_010387973.1:23982-38019 GCF_000710305.1 Buceros rhinoceros silvestris | reverse complement strand
AGGAACATTAAACCACAGAAGAATGGATATTACAGAATCCAAAGTTGGTTTTCTATTGCATAGCTAGGTAAGAGAAGAAGGAACAACATGGTGAAAATCTAAAAAAAAAAAAAAAACCCAAAACCAAAAAAACTCCTCAAACCAACCAAACCAAAAACCGAAGAAAAATGGAAGTTTATTTATTGACTGCAGAATGATTTGACTGAGGCTTAAATGCATAATGGAAAATAAAACTTCCTCCTGTCCCATGACCAGCATGACTGGTGCTTTGAAAATATTATAAGAAACTTTTCTTACGAAGGGAGTTTAGAGGTGAAAAAGAAAAAAGGAAAGTTGTAAATATTTGAAATTTTGCCATTATTTTGTGCCCTTTTACTGAAACAAAAGCAAAAAGTCCCACAATACTTTAGATCCACATTCTCTTACGACATAAACATGTTTTTCAGAGGCGCATAGATGTACCCCTCAATTATTTTTAGTTTCTCAGTGTCTCTTTCTTACTGTTTTTGTGCTACACTCCATGACAGAGTAATAGGTCTTCTATATATTTTGTTTTCCAGCTTGATTTTGTTAACTTTGAAAGAAGTATTGCAGATGTAAAAAGATAAATCTACTTGTTTTTATTCCATAGAGTGGTAATATATTTTAAATTATTTGCGTATGATGGCATAACCTGATCAGTCATTTCAGTTGTTAACAGCTTGACTTTTCCATTAAAAAAGCTCTTATTGTGAAGAAAGAAGTAAGAAAAATAACTACTGAATTATACCTTGAACTTTAGTAGAAAGCAGAGACTTATTAAGTAGAAGCCTTTGAAACAAAATCTTGAGAGTTTAATGTTTGGTACATTATTTTCCAGGCTGCACTATTAAACCAAATTAATTCACCTCAGAATGTTGATACAGGGTATTTCATTAGTGAAAATATTTTAAGTAATAATACGCCTCTTTCTTTTAAGGCCAGACAATGTTTATTCAGTTTTAAAAATAGATTTTCCAGTCTTTCAGTGAAATGTAGATCATTGCCGGTGTGAGGTTTATTTATAAGGGTAATCCTATAAAGTTTCCACCTCCTTCATAATTTTCAATTTCAACTTTACAACAAATACTTAGGTTTAAAAAAACCCAGCATTTTGGTTTATTCAAGTACAAGTATGACTAAAAAAATAGAAGTATATAGTCTCTCTATTTAATAGTGTAACACTCTATACATTGTCTTTGGTTTTCAATTTCTGAGCACTCACACACGCACTCTTCTTCACCCGTTTGAGCACTTAGGTTTAACTCTTGGTGTGAAGGGAAAGCACAGATTTAATCTTGTACAGGGTAGCTTGGATTCTACACAAGTAGGAGGACTTGCGTAATATTAAAGTTATATAACCATTCCTGCAGTTCAAAACTTGGTGAAAGTCCTATTACTGCTACACATGAAAACAGAATTCTAGAGGTTAGATAGAAGATACAGGTAGTTGTTTTCTGTGGTAGATGTGGTAGCATATGGTTACAACATATAACATAAAGCTTAAGAGGCTTTAGGACAATTTGCTATACAATAGCTTTATATTCTCTGTGTTATTTTCATACTTTACTAAATGCACCCTGCAGTACTTTGTCTTCTTGTAGTGTTTTCTGATTACTAAATACTGTGGAAAAAAGGAAGTATGAAAAATATTTCACTATTTATACTTATCTTAATGAACTCAATAAGAATTCTGTAAAAAGAGGAGCTATGGTTTCAAACCAGCTTGCAACCAAACCCCACACAGCCGATCATACACTCCTCTCTAACTCTAGGACTGGGCAGGGAGAAAAAAGGTAAAAATAAAGCCACACGGGTTAACATCAGACTAGCTTACTTGAACAACACAAAGAGAGAAAAAAGCAACAGTAATAACACTCAAAAAGTGAGTAATGTACAATGCACTGCTTATCACTGCTGCACTGTGCTGTGCAGTGCCTCACAGCTGTTTGAAACACTGTGCCCTCTCTGGCTAGCCCCCTCTTATATACACTGGGCATGACACCAATATGGTATCAAATATTCCATTGGCTGGTTCACCCCAGCTATGCTGGATGTGGATATTAATCCTATCGTAGCCAAATCCAGGGCATTATCCACCCCAAATTCTATACCATCTACATCATGTCCAGATCCACCACTTGATTTGTCACATATACATACATATATATTTATATATATCAGATATATATCCTTAGTATATGGGCTACTCCAAAATGTCCACTGAGTTCATTTAATCCATGGCTTTTTTGCTCGCACTGTCATGACAGGTTCAGGGCAGAGAGGTGGTTTGGGATTATTGTATGCTGCATCCAGAGATGGTGTATCTGGCACAGCACATGCCCATGGTCTGCAGTTTGAAGATACCAATCTGTAGGAAATTGCTGGGCACCAGCTGATGAACCCAGTTTGCGATCCATCACTGCTACCCTCACGTGGTTTCAAAAATCCATCCCTCGTTGATTTGTATTTAGGATTTGATATCATACAATTTAGTTCACCAGCTGTTCTCACCCAAAATTAAATCTCTTCGAGGTACACATCGGGCTTTCCCATCTTCTCACATTACCCATTAAGCGCAAGCAGGTCCTTGAGCAAAAGCAACCCCATGCTATTTTTGCCTTGTCTGAAGGAGGCCTAACCTAGACCACCTTCCCTAATATATTCTTCGTGTGCACTACAGTGCACACTTTCTACAGTGAGTGAGAGTTTTGATTGGGCAGGGCCAGCTCGATTGGCAGATCCTCCAATGTTAACTAACCGGGTGGCTTTTGCTAAGTGTGGATCCCAGTTGAGGTCCCACCTTCTATTGCTCTCAGTCTGGTTTTTATCAGCCCACTGTACTGTTCAGTTTTCCCAGAGACTGGTGCATGATAGGGCAGGTGATAGACCCACTCAATGCCATGCTCTTTAGCCCTTGTATCTATGAGTTTTTTTCGGGAATGAGTCCCATTGTCCAAGTCAGTTCTTTCTGGAGTGCCACGTTTCCACAGGATTTGCTTTTCAAGTCTCAGAAGATTGTTCTGGCCAGTGGTATGGGGCAGAGCGTATATTTCCAGCCATCTGATAGTGGCTTCTATCACAGTAAAGACATGACATTTACCTTGCCATCTTCATGCCAGGCCTCTTCTTAATTGTATTTCAACCAGCACCCTCCATACTACAGAAATTTTAACCATTTGGCTTATTTAATTAGAGCACACAGTTCTCATTCATGGATGACTTGTGCTATAGCGTCCATGGTCAAGTCCAGCCCTCAACTACAAGCCCATCTGTCTGTTGCATCTCTCTATCTTGATGACCTGAGGTATCACAGGCCCTCTAAGCCAAAAATATTTCACCCCTATGCCACCAATCCAGGTCTGCTTGAGATGCTTTAGCCTTAGCAACCTTGTGCACCTGCTGGTTGTTTTGATGTTCCTCAGTGACCTGACTTTTGGGTACATGAGCATATACTTGATGTACTTTTACAACCAAGTTCCCCACCTGAGTGCACCAGGCCGCTAAGGTTAAAGCCCATGCCCTGTCTGTCTAGTCCCCTCTTATACATACTGGGTATGACGTCAGTATGATATAAAATATTCCACTGGCTTGTTCGGTACAGCTATCCTGGTTGTGGAAATCAACCCTATGCTAGCTGAACCAAGGACAAGAGGAAAAGGTGTTCCAGAAGTAAATACATACCAAATAGTGTATTAGTACATGGGAAGAAAGTACAATAGAAGATGTGACAAAAAGGTAATTAAAAAAATATTTTAAAAGAACATTGCTAAGATTAACTTCTGTAAAACAGTTGCACATAATTCAAAGGCAAAATTAATTTATTGTTTTTTACTTGAGAACAAAACGGCAACTTTCTATTGATTAGACTATTTTATCACTACTTACAAGACATATTTAAGCTCTCCAACTGTAAATAAAGATATTGAAATGGTGCTACTTAACCCCTCCACTATTAAATTAAATTTGAAAAACCTCACAGACAGCAGAAAATCATCTTTCCAATAAAACAATTTCACAGTTGTTTTTGTACATTTGTGTTAGTCTGCAAATACTGAATATGAATTGCTCTCTTAATTAAAACAAATAAAAAAAATTGGCAGAGTTTTGTTCTGAGCAATTGCCAGCTTGTTGAGCTTAACATATGTCGAATATTTCAAGTGATTGATTAGAAAATTTACCATTGATTGCTGAAAATACTTTGCTTAAGTTTATTTTCTTAAATGTCAGCAATTTTAATGATTAAATATTATTATGTGCTCAAATGCCAGGAACATGTATGGATTCAAGCTGTACGAATGCATCAACAATTATATTATATTCGGCTGTCGCTTCATAAAATTTGTTCCAAATATTTCTGTCCATTTTCTGCAAGGACCTAACTAACTCATGCTGGAAATGTTAAATAGAATAAGAGCTTAAACTTGTTTGGTTTTTTTTCTAGTCTAGGAAGGTGAAGGTAATTTTTGTTATCCCTACCTTAAGACAATATATGTTCAAATAGGAAATGTTTTGGTAATTTAGAGGATATGTCTTCTCAAGAAGAAAAAAATAATAAAATAAATCATCTGCTGAAAATTAAACCAAAGGCGCTAAGAATATGCAAGAGTGTGTGAAGAAGTCACATTACCTGCCTGATGCTAAAGGAGACAGCTAAGAGGAGAGAAAGACAAAACTTTTTACCTTACTGGGAATTACTTTCAGAGACTGGTCCATTGACTAGGGGTTATGTTTCTACAACTCTAATTAAGGGTCTACAGATACAAGAAATTCTGTAAGCTGTTATTCCCCCTTACTATTTTATAAACAACTAATAAATATAGCAAAAAGTGAGTTTTCTTCCCTTCCCACAGCATCTGAAGCTGTGGTTGTAGACTAATTAGAAGTAAACAGGTTTTTTTCTTTCATACCATAACTTTAAGACTCATCTTTGCTCAAGTAGCAGTATATTTATATACCATATACTGCATAATGTATCATGCTTCAAGAGCGAGTGATCACACTGCCCTGCAATGATCAGGATACACAAAGTGATTTAGTAAGCTATGTAGGTGAATACTTCTAACTCAGACTGATGTTTCTCCCACACTGCAAGGCCCAAGCTTTCCTATGAGCCGCCTTGTTCATCATAAAGTACTATTTCCCCAAAGGCATTCAACCTCAGTATGTACAGGCAGCAGACTCATGCAAGAATGAAATTTTGATTCGAGCAATCAAAATCGTGAAGACTGACAGACTTCTGTTCATTAAAGACTTCTGCTTCCTTGTTATATATATTGTATACATTCCATGTCTTCTATTTGTTCCAAGCCTATCTATACACACTGAGTAGACTCCAGTTTCTTAAGCCAGTTCTTCAGTAAGCCTAAGATCACTGGGATGATGGTATAATTTTGTTAAACCTAGTGACCAAATAGAAAAAATATAGCTGTTTCACTCCTACTAAATAAGAAGAGGGTTGTCAGATTGCCTTTCTTTAATACAAAACACACAAGCTGATGAATATACAGTGAACATATCAAATATAGGGACTATTTTTAATAGTCTGCATCCATGTGGGAAGAAATAGCAGTATCTTAGTATATACGTAGCTGGTCTAAAGGATAGGAAAATTCAACTTATTAGATATTTGGCTGCAGGTATGTGTACTCCAGTTTTGTCCTTTATCTTGCTAACCATTTCAACCACTGTTCTTTAGTTTCTCCTTTCTTTTTTTCTTTCCCCTAAATTTGGTCTGAGCTTGTTAATACCACTGAGCCTCACCAGGAAAAACCAATCAACCAACCAAAAAATCAAACATTACACCCCACCCCCCAAAACGACCAGAAATCATCAGTAGGTGAAGAATAATAGAACATCTAAGGTATGTTGCACATGATTAACGAATGAATACATTTCAAAGACCCAATATTTCTGAAACCTTGTCCTGCCTTCTGCTTTTATCAGACTTCTCCTTATTTTCGAAATAGGCTATGATTAAGCATTAAAATAAAATTAAAATCAGGAGCTATTGTTACAGTAATTTTCTAATCTGACTTTTAAATGTAGACACAAATTCATGAAAATGAACATCAATATAATGTTCAGAAGTCAACATTAATGCATTTCTAAGATTTGTAAGATAAGATGGAGAAATGGCAAATTTGAAAAAAAAGAAAGCTGTCATGGTGACGTTAAAAACCCACTAATTCAATATTTGCTCATGCCTGCCTGAAACTTCCATGGAGACCTCTTTCATAAAAGAATTGGATATTTCAGAGAGTTGGAAAGGTATACGCTGCAGAGTGAGTCTTGCTTGGATCCACTGAGTCTAAAGTATTATCTCTCGTCAACTTTCAGCTAAACTGTCCAATCTTTCTCAGATTTCATGTCAAAATGCTACAAAACTAAATGGCTAAGAATTTACTAGAGAAAAATGAAGAAATGTTTTCTAATCTGCATAAATCTTTCAGTGTCAAAGCTTAGGGTTACTGGTAGAGCAGATGTTGCAATTCTATATTACTACATCATGTGCTCTTTGGGTAGGTAAATACAAGACTATAACATTGGTAAGTTGATTCAGGTACGCTTTGATGAAGGTAAGTTCCTAGGTAATTACGCCAGGTAGTCACTACCATGAAAAAGCCCTCTGTCATTTGCAAAGAATTACAACAAAGCCTAAGAGCTTAGTTTCCCTTATATTTAATTTGGTATTTAAATATCAGTGTGTGACAAAATTGAGTAAACAATAAACATTTCAGTGACAACTCTACCATGACTATAAATGCCGTTCAGGTGATCATGTATACAAATTGCTAAGTAGGTATATGCATAGTCTAATGCATGTGCAAGAAACTGATTTATGTACACAGCAGAATCCTGCCTTTTGAAAATGTCTGTTTAATTTCAATATGGTAAATTATCATTATAAAGGAGATTGTAGGTTTTAGCTATCTTGGTGCCACATTGTTCAACAGAGGAGATGCAAGCAGTAATGCAAGCAGGCAAGTCACCTTTGAGTGTCTCATTCTTTAAATAATGCAATAATTTCATTACCAATGATAGCATAATTTGATTTTTTTCCTCCTCCAAAAGAGGAAAAGAAATTTATCTTAATTGTTATTTCTTTCATTTCCTCAATTAATTTTGTGTAATATTTAAGTAACTTTTAAGAAAGTCTCTGTTCAAAAATAGAGAAGCTCATAAAGCCTGTAAAAAGCAGATGCCTTCTGATTAACAAATTAGCCTCTAAATCCTTATTTCTCTATAGGTTAGAGGTAAAGACAACACCTGTTGACATTACTGAGAAGAAACATGCTGATATGTCCCATTTGGCATCACTGTTGTTCAGATATGGAAAAAGGTCAACACTGTATGTGGAAAAAATAAGACTAGGTAGGTATCTCCATACAACTTGTGAGATTTCTCACATAAGCAATATAACCACCAGGTTAATGACTTTTTCTTCTATTTTCACATTTTTCATTAGTTTTAAACGAAACCCATCAACTTAGTATTTCATTCAGCAACATTCAGTCTTTGGCTTTGAAGGCGGATCTATGCAGTTTATTTCCTACACGTGATGCCCTTCCTCAGTCTTTACTGGAGAATCTACTCTGTATTTGTATTTGCCTTGTTTTACAATATACTATGATAAACATTGCTACTCCTTGCACACAGCCAAGGACTAAGTCTGTTTAACTAAAGGTTTTATTGCACAGTAGAAGACTTCATGAAGAGGAAATAACAGCAGACACAGAATAAACAAAAACAGATTCTCTAGTGACACTTGTTTATAACTGCTGAAAAATATACTTAACAGTTATTCCATTTGACTTGAACAGTGACAGAAAAATGACCTTGGTGACCAGTAATGCATGAATACGGGATGAATTTTACAAAATATGTTTGTTGCTTAGAACATCTATATAAACAACTTTTCATTCATCTATGTTACAATACTCAGTTTTTGAAAAGCATTATGTATGATTCCCTATCCTGAGAATGAAAACAGATATATTAAAATAACCATTTTTTATTAGCTCTGTCTAGGAATGTATCAATAATCTTTGTTACTTATCATTTCCATGGCAAAGGGTTTGGATACAATGCATTTATTGCTTTAAAGTATTTTCTGAGTAAGCATAATTTTAAAAAATATCTGTCATTATTGACTGTATATTATTACAGGGCAATTAAGAAAGTCAACAGAAATTACTTCAGTTCAGAGGTATTGAATCACTACATGTCCCTTATACTTCTCCTGGAGCTGCTGTTGCTAACTATTTCTGAAAATAATGTTGTCAGAGATGAAGTATAGATATTAAAATAAATATTGCTTCTCCTAAAGTGCCATTTTACTGCAAGTTGTATTTATTTTCAGAGGTTTCTCTACCACATCAGCCCTAGGTCCTTTTAGAGTGACATGAAAAACACCTGTTTCTACAGGTGGTAAATTCATTTACTATAGGTCAATGTATAATTTTCTGTTTTCTAAGAGAGGTTAGGGTGCAAATGGCCAGATCCTCTACTTGAGCTTCAGAACTGTCTGTCGTATCAGCTGAATGAAGCTGGTGTCTTCCACCTGGCAGTTTGACCCAGTATCTGTTTCACACCAGAAGGTTCTGGTCTGCGATGATCCCAGTAAGACAGACTCCATAAGGTATAATTTAAAAAACCACTTATTAGAGCTAACATTATAAGAAGAGAATAGCACAGATAAACTTATGTCCCTTCGGATGCTGGGATCCCTGGGTGTTTGACCAGAACTCTCACCCCACACAGCACGCTGTGCAGTCCCTAGCCACAGAAGCGGGGCTCCCCTTTTGGTTGGTAGAGCTATTACAGCGTTTTCTTGGGAGAAAACTTCTATTCATCATTTCTACAGTCAGAACAAAAAGGCTGTTCACACAGAAAATTCTTGGAGCATTTGCAGACAAAGGCAAGTATCCAGTAGGAGCTGCCGGCAGCCTTCTCTGTTGCAATGTACTGTCTGTGCTAATGTTGCTAGCAAGGGATTTGCGTGATGCAAATTAATAGGTTTGGAGGCCACCAAGTACCTCCAGCTCAGTGCAGCACAAGCATGGGTTTAGCTGCTGTTACATGGATACTGTAGCTGTTACATGGATTACTAACTCCTCCTGTCAGGGTCACTATGGTATTCCAGGATGGCTATGACTATCTTTGAAATTTGTATTTGATACAGAACACCAAGAAAAATTTACATTTTTATTTTTAAAGCATAAAAGTTGTAACGCGTTTTCTGTGGGTAGATGTAATACAGCACATGCTTAATAGCTATTGAAAGTACTGGAGAGCTGCATGGAAGAATGGAAATATATTAGAAATCAGTTTAAGTATTTCTGTACTGTTTTTACAAATCTGTCAATGTTGGCTAATCTAAGTCCATGTGTGTGACATGCAAGAACATTTCAGTTCATATTGATGGAAATAATTAATGTACCCTGATTTTCAGTGGCAGAAGCTATGAACATTTGCCCAGGTAGTCAATAGATGGGACTGCTCTTCGATAGTATGGGATTACCACAGTATTTTTACAACCTAAGAAGAAAAATGACTGAGGAAAAAGTCAGAAGAGTTGCATTTATCCAAAGAAAGTGGAAGGGCAGAAAAGCTTAAGATGAGTGGAAGAAAAAGGTGAAAAAAAATATATGGAAATGAATTTTCTCTTTAGCAACTGCTTCGAGATTTTTTTAGTTTGGGGTTTTGTTTTTTAATCCAAATATTTATTATTTGCATTTGATAGAGGAATTAACAATACACTCATACTCCTGGGCATACCATTCTTACGTGTGTCTGTTGAAGTGATTTCTAGATTTTTTTTAACAAGAGTTGGAAATGAAACATACACGGTATACGTGCTTGCAATGTATATGTGTTGCCTTTGCTAGTCTCAAGTAATTCCATTTGAAACCTCTCTGTTTTAAAAGAATATGAGCTTCCATGTCATGGTGACAGAAGCGTATTAAATGGGACAGGTTCTAAATGATTACTGAACAATATCTGGTGTCTAGAGTTTGTTGCTGCACCTTAAAAAATTGTTTCATAAACATAGTATTCAGAATGATACCTGGAAAATGTTCTTACTTTTTAGGTCATTCTGCATCTCTTATTTTAACTGGTTAAGTGAATTGAGGTTATTGTCTGCATTTTTTAATCACAAGAACAAGTCTTACAGAAGATCCAGATAACTTGAAAACTTCTTGCTGTTTCTGATGGATAAAGTATATAGTTTTACTGGGTGCAATCTTCTCTTTGATAATTAAGCTATCACTTAAGCAAATCTGTGGTCAAAGGGTAAGCCTGCATTGCTTTCTTGAAACCGCCATTGTTAATCTGATTCCTACTAGAGTACCTCTGATCTAGTATTATGGTGAATACTGGCTTTTGTGAAGCTCTGTTCATTGCACTTGCCAAATAATTGTTTAATAATTAGAGACAAATGTTCAAGTAAAATAGGTCCTTGAATGATTAAAGAGGCCTCAGTTTGCTGAGAAAATGAAACTTAGTAATATAAGATGGCTGGTTTTGAAGTTTTGTTGCTGTCTGATTTCTTTTTTCCATTTCTGACTGAGCCAGGATAGCGCTAATCAACAGAACTTATTAATGAAATTATCTGAAGGAAGCAGACACAGCTTTTAAGGAATATGCACTCACATGCCGAATAGACTCTGTTTTAGCCAGCACTAAAATTTTGTGTTACTGTTAATTATTTATTACGACATATGTCAGAGACTTTCTGGATTACTACAGACCCTTAGAACTTCAAGAAAATCTCAACAAGAATTTACAGATGCCACAGTTTTCTATTAAATACTATATGTACATTGGAGGGTGTTGGTGGTGGTCTTGTTTGGTTATGTTTTCATGAGCTAAAGCATTCAGGGCTACAACCATCCCCATATAGCATGTCTTAAGGAAGTTTTTACTATCAGTTCCCTGGGAGAAGAGAGCAGCTTGAATTAACTCAGCAACAAACTTTTCTGACCCACTTTGAAGGAGACAGCATCCTCCTGCTTCTTTGAGGACAACAACTTTTTATATTGTCAGATACTTTCTACACCTTTCCCCTAAAAGACTTTCCATCTAAAAGAAAATAGTTTAAACTCACCCCTTTCTTATGCCCTAGGAGACTTTTTGAACTTGCCAAGTAAGAGTCTGGCCTCTGGCTTGATTCTTAACACCTGTGCCTGATTATATTCCAGAGCAGGAGCTCGCCATTCTCCTGGGCCTTAAGGGACTTGTTATACACCCTGATATACAGACATCGATGCTTGATTGTTCCTCAGTTTGTCTCCACAAGCTCCGAGTAGTAAAAGGTCTATGGTGTGCTGTTGAGTGATATTAATCCTTTTAGTAGTATGCAGTGTAATTTTCTCAAACTTTTTTCTTTTTTGTTTTCCAATACTTACATTAACATCTAAATGGCATAATATATATGTTCTGTGAACTCACTATGGCTGTCTGCTAGAGAACACAATACAGATTTTCTGTCTGAAGTCTTGCATTGCTACAAACAAAACTGGTCCCACTATTGTAGAGCACTTGCCAGACAGCCGTTCTGCTATCCTTCATTTCACTTTTCACCACCTTTCCAGGTTTGATTCATTGTTCCCACTCTCTGTTATCACAAAATGTGTTTGGGATAGGTCTTCAGAACATATCTCACTACCCTCCCCACACCCCACACCCCCCGAAACCCCAAAACCTAAGAAAGCATGTATGTGAATAAAAATACTTCTGATTTGTACCGTTCTGCTAGGAAATTTCTAGTTTAATGTTGTTAAATTAGTGATCAGCTAACTGCCTCAGAATGGTTAGATATTTGTTCTTTAACAAAAACTGAGATTCTCCTGTGTGTTTAACTCTGAGTCAGGTGTGTCAGGAGTGTAATTTGTATGCTTTTCTTGTAATGCCCTTGGACAAAGGTTTTCAGCTTATTAATGTCTTAACGGTGTCATAGGAAAAAAGGCATGGGAAGTGGTTTTCATGTGCCTTGCATTTTGGTTTTGGATATTTATTAATGCATCCCTTTGGTCTTCATATGTATAGTGTAACAGATGAATAGTAATAAAAATATGTTTCTTTAACCTCACTTAATTACTATAAACAAAGTGTATATATATATACACACACTACTTAATTACTATAAACAAAGTCAGCTGGGGGAAAAATAATTAATTTTATGAAAAAAATTCCAGCATAGCTACGAAAAAGGTATCATTTCTGGCAGATTCAACCAATATTTCTGAGTAATTACAAAAAAAATCAGAACTCTGGAAATGCCACATTTTTTAGTGAAATGTTTAGATTAAAAAAATTTTCTCTAGAAATGTCAATTTCCAAATTTATATAACTCCATAGAAGAACGTGATTGGAAAAAATGATTTTGTCTTGACCCATATCGGTTTTCATTTTTCTGGATAATTTTTTTCTCCTTCACACTGTTTTGCAATTTAATTTTCCTTATGGTTTGTTTGGTTTCCATCACTATTTTGGAAGAACCATTAATTGCTCAGATTTAGAAACATGTCTTATACTTGGATTAATGATACAGTCATGAGCTTAGTAGATATTAAAATTACAGCTATTCGTTGTTAGATGAGATCCATGTAGAGAATTTATCTTTCTTTATTATGCTGGCAACAGAGATTCATCATGAGCTTCCCTTAGTGGGAGTCCTGCCATCTGATAGACGCATAGTTCATTTCTGTCTGCCTTTGAGTCTGCCTAAGAAAGACCTACTTGCTTGGAAAACTCAACACTTACTATGTAGCTTTTTAATATTAGTGGCAGTCTACCTCAACAAAACAAATGATGTATAGCCAGTATTTACTAACATTTTTCTATAGGAAATTGATAACAAATGAAGGAATACTAGTTAGTCATTTAAGTCATAGAATCATAGAATGGTTTGGGTTGGAAAGGACGTTAAAAACTATCTAGTTCCAGTCTCGTTACTGTGGGAGGGGACACTTTCCACCAGATAAAGTTGCTCAAAGCTCTTTCCAGCCTGACTTTGAACACTTCCGGCGGGGGGAGGGGGCATCCACAGCTTATCTAGATAAATTCTAGTTTCTCATCACCCTCACAGTAACAAAATTCTTCCTAATATCTAATCTAAATCTACCCTTTTTCAGTTTAAAGCCATTACCCGCTGTCCTATTGTTGCATGCCCTTATGAAAGAGAACGATCAAACCTTAAAGCTTACTACCATACACTGTAACAAACTTATCCTGCAATAAACCATTTATGAGTACCATAGAAGTGGACCAAGTCATATAGGTCTGGGAATAGGCCTATGTTTCACAGCTGCAGGATGGAGCCTCAAAGTATAAGTAATGCATGCGCACACATGCTCATCCCTTTTTATTCCAAATATTTTATGAATCTGTCAAAATAATCTCTCCCCCAATTGCAACAGCTAAATTACTTTTCAAAAACATTTAAAAATTAAAAAAATTAAGATTAATGCAGGGTGTACTTTCATATTTGCATGATTATTTGATCAATCTCCATCTAAGAGTGAATACTACAAAATACTTTAAAAATTATTTTACAGTAAATGAAATGCCAGAAACAATATATTTCATAAGATGTACCCCCTAAAATCATAATGCTGATTTATTGCTGTGATCTACTATTTAAAGCATGAGTGAGAACTATTAAACTCTCATTTCAGAAGGGTTTTTTTTATTATTAACAGATGCATTCCGACTAGGGAGTCTCACTCTATCATGAAACATGAATCTTATTTCATCATGCCTTTTATAATTATGCATGTATTGGGATTCAAAGGTGTGTCTGCTGTAGGTCGAGACCTTAATTTTTGACTCATGTTGTAATCAGCTCCATACTTGGTTTTGGTCTTCTTTGTCTTCAATGACCCACTCATTAATATTAGCCTTTTTCCTTTGTAAATAGAGACCAGGCGCTTCCCTGAGTTTACATGATCTCTTTTTTCTCCTACCTCTTTTCTGTCAATAAAAAATATATTTTTCAAAAATGGAAGGACACTC